>NC_092232.1:13721314-13726314 GCF_036320965.1 Panulirus ornatus
CTCTTTTTCCCCCAACTCATTTTCATTTTGTATCCCTCGGGTCATCATCACCTCTACAGCACTCTCACCTTCACACCTATCCTGTCCTAGATTTTCATTTTGTATCCCTCGGGTCATCATCCCTCTACAGCGCTCTCACCTTCACCCACCTTGTCTTAGATTTCACATCCGAGAACGTGTGATGGCACAAGTATTCCAGCATCACGCAGGTTCTCTGTTAACCCTACATCCCCATTTCTTCCTCCTTGGTTACTCAATCCCACAGAGCATCAACTCGTTGTCCTTACGTTATTCTTGCCTCACCTCTGCCTTTCCCCTGCCCTCCTCCTCAACCAAGAGTTCCAAGCACCTCACATCTCGAACAGCTCCCGCCTTTTCCAGAGCTATACTCACATTAACCCTCATACTGTCCATCTCTTGCCAGCGTGGTAATCCTCATGCTCTCTTTCCTTCACTCCTAAACCTAACCTAACCCTCCACTTTATCGAACCCATAACTCACACTGCTCAGAGCAGGAGCCACAGCAGCAGACACAGCAGCAGCCACAGCAGGAGCCACAGCAGCAGCCACAGCAGCAGACACAAAAGCAGGATCCACAGCAGGAGCCATCATCTGCCCACAGAACCTGCTGTAGCCTCACGACCGTTTCCCCCCCTTCAACCATGAATCAGCCACACCTCAGATGAGCACCATCCTCGTCTCACCTCACGTCTCGCCACGTCTAAAACTGCCACAGTGACGCTGCACCAGGTGTTGGCAAGAGTGTGCCTCTGCACTCTCCTCACTGTGCTGTTTACACACACACACACACACACACACACACACACACACACACACACACACTTCCATTCTGGTCAGTAATTCATCAGTAATTTATTCTTCCTCATCTATCAGGAAGTTCTTCTGTGAAACTTTCACAGTCATTTCCAACCCCCACTTTGGTATCATACCTCACCAAATACCCGGAGACCGACTATATCTCGCAGTATAATACTTACGATCAATTCTATTTCCTTTATTCTTAGAAGCAGAGCAATCGCTGCCCTTCATCCAGTCCCCCCTGACACAAGACCACACATTTACGAGAGGGTACGCACCTCCCACATCATCCCTCCCTCCTCAACCCTCCAGTCAACCCCTCCTCCTTCCTCCTTCTCCTCCTCTTATGTACAATATTGAGTCGCGTTTCTTGCTCGTGTCATCTTCGCAACAGCTTGTCCCCTTTTACAACTCGTTCTGTATTTCCTCCGCCTTCAAGTGTAGCCAATACCCGACATACCTTACACCTTCCTCCCTAGGAGTTCCACATGCTTGTCCCGCCACCTTCATCTTCCCCCACCGACAGCTCCTTCCTCCACCTTCATCTTCCCCACCAACAGCTCCTCCCTCCACCTCCATCCACCCCACCAACATCTCCTCCCTCCACCTCCATCCTCCCCCACCAACAGCTCCTCCCTCCACCTCCATCCTCCCTCACCGACAGCTCCTCCCTCCACCTCCATCCTCCCCACCAACAGCTCCTCCCTCCCTCCACCTCCATCAGTAGCGTCTCCCTCCACACCCTGCCAGCTCTCACCCTCCCCCCTTACCATCAGTGCACTCTCCCTCCAATACCTATGAAGCCCACTAGAAATTTCCTCATTATTCTCCCTTGAACGAAGCAACATCTTCCAATTCCTCAGTCCTTTTCCCTCAGTCTCATCCGCGTCTGTGTCTTCATTGAAACCAACTTTCTCGAGTCTCTGCTTCCCATTCAGTAGTGTTTCCTTACAGACAATGATTCAGGCTTACTCTTCACAGAAACCGGGACAAGACATGCTCACGAAACACCAGTTTAACATCGAACCAGTTAGTGCAATGTTTAGATTCATTTCTATATTACCAAAGATCGTCTCAGTGCTAAAATTCCTATGTCGTCGTGTTCCTGTTTGGAGTGATCTGTGTGAGGTTTAATATGCCTTCTCAACCCACAGAAAAAAAGAAAAGATTTCTCTAAGATTGAGAAATTATTTCACCACATTTTTCCCCAACTTATTTTTTAAATGACTTTTACCTACCGATTCGTTTTACTTTGTATCTTTAAACTTTGATGTTCTCATGAAAGCCGGCCATTTAACCCTGTGATAGAGGCAATTAATGATGAATACGATCATAATTGGGGAACCGGAAAGAACTATCACCAATGATCGTAATCCTTGATGCATATGACCAATTAACGTCATTCTAGAAAATCGGTTTTCATGAAAATTCTTTTTTGTGACGGTCTTTTAACGGCAGGTTATCAGTATGTTTGACCGTGACACGCTAGTCTGCAGCTCTGGGTGTGACAGGTTACAGTCTGCAGGTTTGGTTGTGACAGGTTACAGTCTGCAGGTCTGGTTGTGACAGGTTACAGTCTGCAGGTCTGGTTGTGACAGGTTACAGTCTGCAGGTCTGGTTGTGACAGGTTACAGTCTGCAGCTCTGGGTGTGACAGGTTACAGTCTGCAGGTCTGGTTGTGACAGGTTACAGTCTGCAGCTCTGGTTGTGACAGGTTACAGTCTGCAGCTCTGGGTGTGACAGGTTACAGTCTGCAGGTCTGGTTGTGACAGGTTACAGTCTGCAGCTCTGGTTGTGACAGGTTACAGTCTGCAGCTCTGGTTGTGACAGGTTACAGTCTGCAGCTCTGGTTGTGACAGGTTACAGTCTGCAGGTTTGGTTGTGACAGGTTACAGTCTGCAGGTCTGGTTGTGACAGGTTACAGACTGCAGGTCTGGTTGTGACAGGTTACAGTCTGCAGGCTTGGTTGTGACAGGTTACAGTCTGCAGCTCTGGTTGTGACAGGTTACATTCTGCAGCTCTGGGTGTGACAGGTTACAGTCTGCAGGTTTGGTTGTGACAGGTTACAGTCTGCAGCTCTGGTTGTGACAGGTTACAGTCTGCAGGCTTGGTTGTGACAGGTTACAGTCTGCAGCTCTGGTTGTGACAGGTTACAGTCTGCAGCTCTGGTTGTGACAGGTTACAGTCTGCAGCTCTGGTTGTGACAGGTTACAGTCTGCAGCTCTGGTTGTGACAGGTTACAGTCTACAGGCTTGGTTGTGACAGGTTACAGTCTGCAGCTCTGGTTGTGACAGGTTACAGTCTGCAGCTCTGGTTGTGACAGGTTACAGTCTACAGGCTTGGTTGTGACAGGTTACAGTCTGCAGCTCTGGTTGTGACAGGTTACAGTCTGCAGCTCTGGTTGTGACAGGTTACAGTCTGCAGCTCTGGTTGTGACAGGTTACAGTCTGCAGCTCTGGCTGCGACAGGTTACAGTCTGCAGCTCTGGTTGCGACAGGTTACAGTCTGCAGCTCTGGTTGTGACAGGTTACAGTCTGCAGCTCTGGTTGTGACAGGTTACAGTCTGCAGCTCTGGTTGTGACAGGTTACAGTCTGCAGCTCTGGTTGTGTCAGGTTACAGTCCAAAGGTCTCGTTGTGACAATGTACATGTCTGGCTCTCACGTGTCACAGTCCACAAGGGTCCGTACAAGGGAAAGGGACCGAGAGTGGGAGGGAAAAAAATGTCAAGAGATCCAGGAGTTACTACTGTATACAGGCGAAGCTGGAATCTGGAACCTATACAAAAATAGTCCAGGTACCAGAGAGTCCAATAGTAAGCGGTGGGATGATGAGAACTTCTAAAACGAGAGAGATGATAAGATGATGAAAAGTTCACTGTATCTACCAGAAGCAAAACTGATTATATTACTGCGATCTATGCTCACAGACTGAGCAGCACAGTGAAATAAGAAGTTGGTGAGAATTTAAAAAGATTTTATAGGTATACCTGAATAGAACACATGAAATGTCCTGAAAAACTGCAAAAAACATCGAACGATTTCAAGGATTAAAATCGGTTTTAGGATTAAAATCTTCACGAACTGTAGGAACTACAGTTACTGCGGGAATCCCAAGCCATAGATCAAAATGCACCAAACAATTATATTCAAGAATACGGTAAGAAAGATAGAGAAAGTCTCCAATGTTTTGCCCCCTGCGAGATTAGACGCACACGAGGAGTAAACACGTTAGAAGCAGCCAAGACAAATGGTTCGAAACTGTCTTGGGTGAACCTAAAATAGACGACGATGTAGAGCGCTTGGCTGCAGACAACGGGATGACCAACACACAGTAATCCGTGCGGTGAGCGCTACGCGCTAGCTAGCCCTGCCGTGTGGCAAAATGTCGTCATGCGTCCACGTAGGTATTCTCGCCACAGACAACACAGACCACAACAAAAAACGAAGCTATCAGAGTGTAATGAAGCCCTTTTGCTTAAAGCAGAAGAGATGCTGAAGAAGGTGGATTATCCTGTGTATCTGTCTATCTTTAATCATTACTTCCATCACAGTTCAATGTCATAAAAAGGTGTCCATATAGTTTCTCACAGACTTCATCACTGGCGCCTTAAAACCAGTCGATTCAGTCAGCGCGTCGCCTGCTCTGGGCAATGTTCTTTTAGGATAAACATTTAGGCAGGAAGAAAGTTCTCATTTTCTGACGCTTCCACAAGGACACAAAAGTAAATTTCAAAGGCTTTCTTCTCTACAGCCTTTATACTCCTCTCTCTCTCTCTCTCTCTCTCTCTCTCTCTCTCTCTCTCTCTCTCTCTCTCTCTCAGAAAAAAAACCCAAGTTGTCTTTCTTGTGATTTTCTCACAGCAAACAACCCTACCCCTCAAAAAAAAAAAAAATTATCATGATCCAGAAGCGGGTTAGAACAAGTCCATCACCGATTCTGTTTCACCAGCATCCTTCAAAAGCATGGAACAAAGCCTCATTGTATCGTCTATATGTCGAAGCAAAGCAACCTGGAGGGCATACGTAAACACGCCATCCAGAACTGACGGGAAAAAAAAAAAAATGACATGGCGGCCTCTAAGATGAAGGCGGGAAACGTAAAACGCCATAGCCTAGACGTCCGCCTTCGGTGCTCTCCACACCAACACCCAATCAGTCGGTACTGAAAGCAAGACCTGTGT
>NC_092232.1:13731314-13738814 GCF_036320965.1 Panulirus ornatus
CTCGGATCAGTAGATCATGTTGGCACAGAGGCTGGGTGAGCTTGCTGTGGCGGGGCAGGGAAGTGTGCGTGTGTGATATATATATATATATATATATATATATATATATATATATATATATATATATATATATATATGCGTTTAAGTATACATCAATGTATATAATTAGTGTGGGTATGTGTGTGTGTGTGTATATATATATATATATATATATATATATATATATATATATACATATATATATATATATATATATATATATATATATATATATATATATATATATATATATATATACAGATAGATAGATAGATAGATAGATAGATAGATGGATAAGTCCAATAAATGAATGAATAAAAACGAAGATTTACTGGATGTAGGCAGCCGATTTGCACTAAAGATATTACATTTATCAGTTAACTAATTATAAGAGAGCTATATATATTATATATATTAAGATTAGGGTGAGCTAGATATATCCACAGTTTAGATAAGCACATGAGTGAGGTACAGTTAAGATAGCCAGGGTGGCAGGTATATAGAGATGTTTACACAGTAAATAGTGTGGTTTATATATTATGAACTTAACTGAACCTTAAGTGATGAATAGTTACAGCAATACAGTGGGTGACATACCACGTAGCCTCACTAACGTAAAACTAAGCTGTTCACTTGCATAGTTAGGCCCTTGTTCAAAGACTGTGGATGAGAACCACAATGGTAGGAATAGGACGGTTCTTATATCTATCTGTACGAGTTCTGATGAGGATAAGTCGATTGTAGTGGAGGAGTGTCGGGGATGTGATGGGGGATGTGTTGAAAGTATATTGGTAAACTGCCGTATGAGCTGCCCGTGTTGGTCAGAGATGGTGGACAGGTTCAGCGAAATGATAGGTGGTGTAAGAAGGGTCCAGGATGATTCTGCACACTCTTTGTTGCACTGTATGTAGCAGGTGCCTCTGTGTAGCTGTTAGTGAGGAGGACCAGGCTGGAGTAGCGAGACGAGAGCATAGAAAGAAGATTGGTACAAACATTCCTGAACCCAAGTGGTGGGACTCCTAGTGATTCCAGTTGGCGGAGAAGGTACAGACGGTATGAGGAAGATCTGATGATAGGGGATGACATAACTCTTCCAGTTTAAACCGTCGTCTCTTGTGACATCAAGAAGGCTGAAGTCTCTGACTACATGGAGGATGTCAGGGCCTCGTGTGACGTCAGGGGACATGATGTTGGCTGCACTCAGACTGACGTGCATCGTCACAGACGTGGTGTGACTGCTGGTGACGTCGCTGGCCGTGATCCACTCCTGAAGTTTGATGATGGTGTGGTGAAGGGCATACCATCTATGGTCAAAATCACATCACCCAGTGGGTGTTACCGGACTCCTCCTCCTTGACTTTACGCCGCGAGTGAAACGTTACGCCGCGAGCGAAAAGTCACCTTTGTTGAGGATGTATCACTGGAAGGCACAGTCGGCGTCAAAGAACTTCTTCTCACTCCAAGGAGTCTACATATCCCTGCTCATATAAGTAGCACGGCACCTGGGCTGCAGGGGCCTTTAGAAAGGTCATGGGTAAAACCAGAACTACTTCATAGAAAATGGTAATAGGGGTAATCATTGATAAACATATAAAAATCGCCCATTACAAGTTCAGCGAGACGTATGTTATTCTCTACGAGATATAATTAGTCTATGTTCTTTCTCAACACCTGATACGGGGAAGCACAAGTCTTCAGCATTGCCACACAGGTCGAGGATCTACCCTAGCAGGGACTCCTGCAGAAGAAGGCACTTTATTCATGACCCAACTGGACGACTCTCTCTCACATCATCTTCAGGAAGGAGCAACGTCTCATCCTCCTTCCTTATCTGATCTTTCCAATACATCCCCACTGAAATCTCCCGCCAATTTCTCTTTCGTTGAAGTTTATGGCAAGTGAAACTATCTTGTATCACTGTGGAACTCTTTTGTATCACTGTCGAACTCTTTTGTATCACTGTGGAGCTTCCGTGGTGTAGCGGTTAGCGTTCCCGAGCGTGAGGCATTCACGGGCCAACCCTGGGTCGAGCAGCGTATAGGTTCGAATCCTGGTTGCGGCAGTCGGTCCACAGTCAACGTAGCTATTCATCCACCCATACTGGTTGTTCGATAAAATGGGTACCTGGCTCAAGCGAGGGGTATACATATGTATAGCATTTAATGAGATGGCCTTGATTAAGGGCCTTAGCTACCCGTGCCGTCTCAGCTAACATGAAAAAAAAAAATTGAAGTGCGCATCGGCCGTATTAGTCGGGTCTGGTAAATACTGCAACACGGTCGCCACACCTGAGAGGACATGATGTATATAATCTCGAAATGCATTTCACGCTACTCCTCGTGGGAAATTAGTCTCGCTCCAATGTCTCCAGTCAATCAACGTTTTCCTTTGATGTGTTTACATTAGCATTTGCACCGTCAAAGTTCTCCAACATATTACCTTTTTCCCTTGGCCAAGTTTGTGTGTGTGTGTGTGTGTGTGTGTGTGTCTATTTCCCCGGGCGAGAACCAACCACACGTACCCATGGGGTCCCACAGAGGTAAAATTCAAGTTGCATTCTCTCCCAAGACAGTTGGGACCTAGTCGTACCCTCTCTCTCTCTCTCTCTCTCTCTCTCTCTCTCTCTCTCTCTGGGGAGGTGGACCCAAATGTACCCAATCTCTGGGGGAGGGGAGAAATGGGGGGGGGGGGGGGGTAAATCCAATTGTACTTACTCCCTGTGAGGGAGAACCAGTCACACCAACTCCCCGGGGAATTAGACCGGGTCATGTGCAATCCCAGGTGAGGAGTCGTACTCACTCCCTGGGGAGTCAGATCGAGTCGCACTCACTCCCTGGGGAGTTAGATCGAGTCGCACTCACTCCCTGGGGAGTTGGATCGAGTCGCACTCACTCCCTGGGGAGTTAGATCGAGTCGCACTCACTCCCTGGGGAGTCAGATCGAGTCGCACTCACTCCCTGGGGAGTCAGATCGAGTCGCACTCACTCCCTGGGGAGTTAGATCGAGTCGCACTCACTCCCTGGGGAGTTGGATCGAGTCGCACTCACTCCCTGGGGAGTCAGATCGAGTCGCACTCACTCCCTGGGGAGTCAGATCGAGTCGCACTCACTCCCTGGGGAGTTGGATCGAGTCGCACTCACTCCCTGGGGAGTTAGATCGAGTCGCACTCACTCCCTGGGGAGTTGGATCGAGTCGCACTTACTCCCTGGGGAGTCAGATCGAGTCGCACTCACTCCCTGGGGAGTCAGATCGAGTCGCACTCACTCCCTGGGGAGTCAGATCGAGTCGCACTCACTCCCTGGGGAGTTAGATCGAGTCGCACTCACTCCCTGGGGAGTTAGATCGAGTCGCACTCACTCCCTGGGGAGTCAGATCGAGTCGCACTCACTCCCTGGGGAGTCAGATCGAGTCGCACTCACTCCCTGGGGAGTTGGATCGAGTCGCACTCACTCCCTGGGGAGTCAGATCGAGTCGCACTCACTCCCTGGGGAGTCAGATCGAGTCGCACTCACTCCCTGGGGAGTTGGATCGAGTCGCACTCACTCCCTGGGGAGTGAGATCGAGTCGCACCCAGCTCCCCCAGGGAAGGAGGAGGCGACAGTCACACACACACACACACACACACACACACACACACACACACACACACACACACACACATCCTGGAGAAGATAAAACCTCCGCGCATCTTATCTCAGAGGCCGAACTCATCTGCAATGTTAATTGGAGCGGGTGAGCTCATCAGGCTCTGACGAACTACTGTAGGAGGAGACTAATTTTCACCGGACGTCTAAGATTGACAAGCCATTTGCCAGGGTGTGTGTGAGCACTACCGGAAACACACCACGACCACTCTTCTCTGGTTTATTGGAGCTGATGATGATGTCTGAGGTAATGGTGGAGGGAGGGAGGGAAGGGGCAAAAGGGGTTTATGGTGTAGTCAGGTGATAAATCGAGAGATAAAGTAGAGATGATGAAAGTGAAACTAATATTTCTGACACAAGGAAACTGGTGGATTCTGTTACGAAGATGATGATGATGATGATGATGATGATAATATATTATAAATAACCAGAAACTGTTCATGATGTTATGATGATAACAGGTTAAAAATAACCACAAACTGTTCATGTTATGATCGTAACAGGTTATAAATAACAAGAAACTGTTCATAATGTTAAGTTATTGATGAGAGTGAAACGAAGTGAATTACTTTTAGACATCCGCCTCTGAATTTCTTTCTAATCTGACTTGAGGAAAACATGAAATTCTCTTGACTTTTTGTGTAACAATTATTTTCAGTGAGTTTCTCATATGATATAGCAATTCAAACGTCTTGAGAACATTTACAAGTTCATATTGAAAGAATTATCACTATTACTATCATTATTATTATCATTATAATTACTATTAACATTATCATCATCATCATTATTATTATTATTATTAGTAATGGTGGTATAACAGTAGTAGCAGTAGTAGATGTCGTAGTAGCAAGCAATGTCATTAATGTATTATTAATGCCATCATTATCTTATCATCAGTAGAATCAAAGCTTGTAATTTTCGTCGAGCGAGAGCCACGCTGCTTGGAATGGAGAGAATGTTTTCTCCTGTTGATCAGCCACAAGGCTGCTAATGTTAGCATAATACAAACTGATATATTAACTTGTGTGAATATACACAGTACCGTTAGTCTTTTTTTTTTTTTTTCAAAAACCCCCTTGAGCACGTCGCCACATTCTGTAAGAAGGATGATACACGATCCTTGAGCACGACGGTACGATCCTTGAGCACGACGGTGCGATCTTTGAACACGACGGTACGATCCTTGAGCACGACGGTACGATCCTTGAGCACGACGATACGATCCTTGAACACGACGGTACGATCCTTGAGCACGACGGTACGATCCTTGAACACGACGGTACGATCCTTGAGCACGACGATACGATCCTTGAACACGACGGTACGATCCTTGAGCACGACGATACGATCCTTGAGCACGACGATACAATCCTTGAGCACGACGGTACAATCCCTGCGCACGACGATACAATCCCTACGCACGACGGTACGATCCTTGAACACGACGGTACGTCAACGTCAAATACTTAACAGCCACACGTAATTAAGTGCTAAAGGGGTCAGTCTGGCATGTGTGTCTACCGTACATCAGCACGTACGACAAGTCATATCCCTATATAATAACACGTTCATACACAGAGCCATGCTGGAGAGGTGAGTTTGGCACGTGTGTCTACCGTAAATCAACACGTATGGCAAGTCATATCCCTATATAACTAAGTTCATACACCATTCCATGCTACTTACTCTTAAGAGAAACCATTTACGAGAATCATGTCCACGGTCGTGAGGGCTGGTTATCCCGTCGCAAACCTATAAAAATCGCATTTAGTCACTTTATGTATCTGCCATTGCCATAAAGGGCTACGCTGTGTCATTAGGCCAGATGAAGGAATGGGAATGTCACGGTCACATTAAGACTGGGTAATGTTGCTGCTGGTGGTGCTGTGGGAAGCGAGTTTTACACTCATGTTGCCCTCCCTCACCCAGCTCCTTAACCTGGTATGTCTTTACTCCTACACACACACACACACACACACACACAGACACACACACACATTAGCCTAAGCCATGTACCCATTCATCGACTAGGCCTGAGGGGAGGATGATCACCTGGGTTGGTTGTGGGCCGAACGCCGCCCCTCCCAGGATTCGAACCCATCTGGGGCCCAGTACTAGGGGACCCGTATTGACTCATGGTCAGTAACGCTAACCATTACGGTGAAGTGTGTGAATAATAATGATGATAATAATAATAACAATAATGATAATAATAATAATAACAATAATAATAATAATATTGATAATAATAATTACCCTACTACTACTACTACTACTACTAATAATAATAATAATAATAATAATAATGATAATAATAATAACAATATGATTACAATAATAACAATAATAAAAGTAACAATAATAATTATAACAATAACAATAATAATAATAATAATGATAATAATAATAATAATAATAATAATAATAATAATAATAATAATAATAACAACAACAATAATAATAATGGACGGTTTATTGAATAAGCCAGCCAATCAGTTGAAAATACACAATTGAAAAATTACGGAACTGGGAAGTCATAACTAATTAATTACCTAATTACAAAAAGTTTAAGATGCAGGTGGGGTGGCTGGGGGTAGTAGTTCTGGGCTCTGGATAAACACACGAGCGAGGTACGTCAACTGGTCAGTGTGGCAGATATTGGGGAAGTTTTACCGGGAAGTTTGGACAAAGTAAATACGATGGTTTACACAGGTCGCACTTAGTGATAACTGGTGGAGTATAAAGGGATGAGCAGTGTGTGTGTGTGTGTGTGTGTGTGTGTGTGTGTGTGTGTGTGTGTGTGTGTGTAAATATGAGAGATACAACTCCTTCGTACACTTGGACCGGTGTTGATCTCAAGACTTGAATTAAATCCTGAACTTTGACAGTTGAGTAAACTAAACATAATTGGATGAGGCTCAGTTTGTGTCTAAATTCTACTGGCTTTACATCTGACAGGTCGACTTAGCTACAGACCACCAACGAACGAAAGCAATTTTCTTTTTAACTCACTTTGGCCCGATGTTAATACATGTGATTTCTCATCACAAAACACGCATGACTTTCTCTTCCTGTATATATTCTCTGCTCTGACTTTCTCTTCCTTCATATATTCTCTGCTCTGACTTTCTCTTCCTTCATATATTCTCTGCTCTGACTTTCTCTTCCTTCATATATTCTCTGCTCTGACTTTCCCTTCCTTCCTCTATCATTTGCTCTGACTTTCTCTTCCTTCATATATTCTCTGCTCTGACTTTCTCTTCCTTCATATATTCTCTACTCTGACTTTCCCTTCCCTCATATATTCTCTACTCTGACTTTCCCTTCCCTTATATATTCTCTGCCCTGACTTACCCTCATTTCTCTTCTGTTTTGACTTCACCTTTTCAATCTCTGTTTTGATCTAACCATTATTTTTTATCGTTCATAACAATTCAGTGATTATTTCCTACTCCAAAAGATCTTAGTGGAGGTTAAGTGACCTTTCGTCTGAACATTACGACATCTACGACTGAATCATCACGTTAAGTTTCCACTCAAAGTAGATCTACGACAATCCACAGGACTGGTAATGAGTTGGATATGAATTCATACAAGAGTTTAGGATCCATCTCGTTCGCAACAGTACATGTCTGTGTGATATGAGAGAGAGAAAGAGAACAGATCCAAAGACTTAGTGATATAGGACGTAAGAAGGATAGATCAAGGATTTCCTTGATAGAAGTGTAACTCATAGTGGCAGAGAAGGAAACTATGTCTGATGAAGATGTGTTCCCACCGCGCCTCAACGTGAGGTATTAACTTCCACATTGTC
>NC_092232.1:13743814-13773814 GCF_036320965.1 Panulirus ornatus
CAGTAAGTTGGTTGTACACAAAAGGTAACTCAACGGGCTAAGTAACAGACGATAAGCAGATAATGTGCTAAGTAACAGATAACAGATAAGTTAGAACCATCGCTCAGAAAAGTTCTTTGTCACCAAAGATAAGAAGATGAGGGTAAAAAATCGCAAGAGGGACGTAATAGGTTATCTCCAACCTCCTCGTAATATACAAACAGTCCTTACAAACATATGAACATAAAGACAGAAAAGATCTTAGAAAAATACGTGAAGAAGAAGAGCTTTTTATCGACGGAAAGAAGCGAACGAATGAGTGAGGCGACTGTGAATGCTGACAGCCACACAGAAGTTTAATAAAAAAAAAAAAAACATACTTGTATGATAATCGAGATAGCTCAAGAGACGGGAGGGAGGCGGGCCAACCCAAGCGCAGAACTCCCCCCCTGTACAGTACAAAATAGGTAATGCCACACAGGAGCCGAAGACCATAGGGGTGACCAGCGTGCGGTACATTGGGTGGACAAAGGACCAGACTGGTGCCAGGCAGTCGAGGGAAGGAGGGGGTTTTGGTGGTTGGTGGTGGCCCTAGTCTCTTCGCCAACCTCCGTCACGTTACTTGAGAACTTCATAAAGACAGACAGATTCCTGTTGATGCGGTCACGGAATTCGTCCTCTCTCTCTCTCTCTCTCTCTCTCTCTCTCTCTCTCTCTCTCTCTCTCTCTCTCTCCATGTGTGTGTGTGTGTGTGTGTGTGTGTGTGTGTGTGTTCGTTCCTCCACAATTCTATTACTAAAGAAGTATTACCTTCCTATTCTTCCTAACATATGTTTAGCTTAAGTTTCTTGCTAGGATCTCTCGTTGTTCTTCCCTTGTTGATTTCAAGGAAGCGTTCATTGCTCGACTTTGTCTACTGGATCTTCTCGATGAGAGGTGGAATCATCTCCCTCTTCTTGTCTCTAAGCCTCTGTTGTGGGCAAAATTCCAGCCTCTAACCTGTCCTCGTTGCGGAAACACCCCACGTTAGTAAACAACCAAATCAAACAATGAAAATGAAACAGAAGACAATGACGAAAACAGAATATGACCTTCTACTTCAGAATGAATCAACGAAACATAATATAAAGTAAAAAAAAAAAAAAAACAAGAAGAAAAAAGCGGGAATATCATGATAAAAGTGAAAAACCCTCAACATCTTTTCCCTCTTCCTCTGGTAACCCGTCAGGATGACAGTCGACGATGCTCAAACCACGTACCGTCATCTGGTGTGGGACTGAGGCAAACACACTATATTCACACGGTAATGGCGTAATGGGTAAAAATCCTGTGGTACGTAGTTGCTGATGATCTTGCTATCCTCCCTGTCTCCTTCTTAAGACCTGGTCAGACACAGATCTTAGAAGTGGTTTTTTCTCACTCACTTTGAGAAGGTAACTCACTCAGTCACACTTCACCTGTACTGCTGCCAATAGCGGACGGGCGTGTGATATGCAGTTCTAAAACGAGGAAAACCAGCTAAGTTTAGCGCTCAAGTTGAACGGCACGTGTCATCATTACCAGTTTGTACAGTACAGAGAGGGAGGACTGGGGCCTCTCTCATCTTTTCATCTTATGATAATTGAGACAGCACACGGGCAACTAAGGACTAATTAAGACCATCCCAATAATGACATGTACCCAATTTATCGACCAACACCTTCGGGTGGATGAACAGCTGGGTAGACTGTGGACCGACTGCTGCAACCAGGAGTCGAACCCATACGCAAGTGACTGTGTCACGGTGAGGAACGCTAAACCGCTACACCGCCGCTTTACCACACTCTTCACTACCATGAAAACTTTTGAAACAGTCTGTTCCGTCCGTCCTCAATCATGTGAGGCCTCTGGAGACCAGGCAAGTTGGAAGGTTCATAAAACAGTTTAAAGCTTTTGAGCTTCATGACAGTTTGAAGCTTTTGAGCTTCATGACAGTTTGAAGCTTTTGAGCTCCATGACAGTTTGAAGCTTAAGGAAGGCAAGAGTTCCAAGTTCTGTCCATTATATGACAGTTTGAAGCTTCTGTGAACCACGAGAGTCGGGAACCTGTTTGAAGCCTCGAATCCACATTAGCCTCAAGCCTCCAAAGTATACGGCAGTTTGAAACCCTCTATAACTCACGACAGTTTGAAGTCTCCGCGAACCACGACAGTTTGAAGCCTTCGTGATCCACGATAGACCGAAGCTCACGTAAACCAGTAAGACTTGTAGCCTCTGTAAACCAAGAGGGTCTTGATCAAGTCTCTCTAAACAGCGAGGAACTATTGAAGAAAAATAGTTTGAAAAATAGAGTAATATGAAGATACATTTCTATTTTCACTTTCTACCTCCCCTTTTATAACATCTATACACAAAATATGTCTCGCTAAACATCATTAACGGAATATTTTCGTGTGGCCGGACTCATAAGGAGACCAAGAAGTGAGAAAAATGGAAAGAAAAATCATTGCTGGGGAAACATCTGATCAAAGATCCAGAGGAAAATGTTACACGATGAAAAAGAGAATAGAAGAGTTATGTACATATCTTACTTACATAGATGTGTTTGTTTGTTTGTGTGTGTGTGTGTGTGTGTGTGTGTGTGTGTGTGTGTGTGTGTGTGTGTGTGTGGTTGGGGATTACATTCATAAAACCGAAAATAAGCTGAATAAATCCCACGATGGACACAAGTCTATCATCTTTAATGCGATTTTTACTGTTGTCGACCAAATCACTTTTCTCAGTAATCTACCACCACACCAGGTGTATACCGTGATCTACCACACCAGGTTTACTGTAATCTACCACCACACCATGCGTATACCATCATCTACTACACCGTGCATACCGAAATCTACCACACCATGTGTATACCGTCATCTACCACCCTATCTGTACCGTCATCTACCACACCATGTATATGCCGTCATCTACCACACCACATACAATACCGTCATTTACCACACCATGTGTGTACCGTCATCTACCACACAGTCACCTACCGCTGTCCACACACTTCAGGATACCTCTCGCAACAGATGAAACTCACTGGTTCAGCAGTACAAATCACTGCTCACTGTAGATTCCATAAATATATCTCCGGGACCTTTGGACATCCGTGATATGGCGGTTAGCGTTGCCGACCGTGACGCATTCACGGGCCAGGCTGGGGGTCGAGCCTGTATGGGTTCGCATCCTGTTTGCAGTAGTCGACCCCCCAGTCACCCCAAACTGTTCATCCTCCCTCAGGGGATGGTCGAGAAAATGGGTACCTGGCTAAGACCAGGGTATATATATGTATGTAAAGTAAATGATATGGTCTTGATTAGGGCATTCAGTTGTCCGTGACGTCTCAGTTACCATAAAAATAATCATGAGAGATGCACACACACACACACACACACACACACACACACACAATGTGGTATGGTAACTACTGTATTACCGTAACTATTCATTTCTCATTCAGTCAAGCTCATAACGTTTAAAACATAAGACTGACTCTGTCAACATCCCCATACACATGCCACCCTGGCTATCTAACTGCACCTCACTCATGTGCTCACCTAAAGTGTGGATATATCCATCTCACCCAAATTTAACCATGCTCCTGTATGATGAGTTGACCAGTAACCATCATCGCCTCCCAGTTCTGTAATATCTGTAATACCTCTATTGTCTATTTTCAGCCCAACAGTGGCCTACATACAAGAAGCCATTATTCATTCATTTGTTAATCACATAGACAAAATAACGTTCCAATACAATTACAATCGAGCATGAAATTATCTTCTGGAATTTGCGTGTGAGACGGACGTGGGAATCAACTTCGTCCCTAAGTTGTTCGACCCTGAGACTAGTAAAGGAGACAGACCTAAGTTAGAATAGCCCTCAGGTATGTGGATAAAGGACATAGTCAGCGAGCAGTTCACATCCTTCGTTAGACCAAAAACCACAGTATGGTTCTCAGGTTTGGGTCGCACACTTTAAAGAAGTAGAGGAGGTCCGAGGGAGAGGAGGTCCGGAGTAGAGGAGGTCCGGAGGAGAGGAGGTCCGGAGGAGAGGTGGTCCGGAGTAGAGGAGGTCCGGAGTAGAGGAGGTCCGGAGGAAGGCGACAAAGATGATCCCAGAATTAGGAAAGTTGAGTTACGAGGGAACACTACAGAGGCCTTGGTTTTTCCCCAGCATGAAAGATAGAAGGGTGAGGAGCAACCTTCATTGAAGGTTGTAAACCAGCGGAATCATGTGTTGAAGAGCGAACAGTTCTTTGAAGAAGGGAAGGTGGGTGGGTGGGTGGGGGTTGAGTAAGTAACCAGAAACCATAATATGAATCAAAAGAAACTATATGTTCACAAAAGATGTAAAGAAGTACTTTCACAGTACTAGCTGGAACCCGGAGCCGCACAGGGGAAAAAAAAAAAAAAAACAGTGGCTTTGAAAGGTGGCCTTTGCTGGCCTTTGATGCCATACTCAGGTGCCCTTGGATTCCCGCCTTTGATCTAGAAGTACATTCATATAATCGGAGGAAGTCAGGTCTTACCGAGTGCAGCGACCTAAGTACAGTCTGTATGGCTTATGTACAGCAGACTCGGACGTCCTCCGGAAACGGCTTTTCAAGGCCGACACCATGCGGTAGCCTACGACCTTCGCCAGTTGGTGAGGAACCTACGACCCCAGAGTCTGGAAAACTTCTTGGACGTGGCGGTCCGGACGCGACAAGAGTAACGCAGAAGCGTGTGACAATATGCGTGACGTAACAGCAGAGAATGAACGGTATAAACCGAGTCACGAAACAATATCAATGTGGACACCATACAAAATTAAAGATATATATATATATATATATATATATATATATATATATATATATATATATATATATATATACATATATATATATATATATATGCCTAATGAAACACCACGAGTGTAGTAGAAACCCTTCCGCGTACAGTATAAATAACAAACAGGCATTCACATAATAGTTACAAGTACCATTTAATCCTCATTAACTCAGGAATGTGCACTAAAAACACGCCCGAAAGTTTTAAGGAATCTACTGAGGAATGTTGTCATATACCAGAGCTGTGCAGATTACGAGGACCTTCTTTTGTGTGTGTGTGGGTGTGTGTGTGTGTGTGTGTGTGTGTGTGTGTACCACAGCTCCATAAAGATGAAAGGTAGAATCTTAAAAGCTTATTATGCATACCGAGGGGACAATACTGCACGTTCCTCTCATCCACACACATTGAGACACGCCAGGCGGAGCCTTCCAAGAGGATGAGAACTCCTCATTTGCCTTCTTTTTCTAATCCGTCTTTTAGAAATCATAAAACAAGATAAGGGGAAGGTGTTGAAACCCCCGCTCTCCCGCACCTCTAAGTCGCCTTCTACGACACGTAGGGAATACGTAGGGAGAATTCTTTTTTTTTTTTTCCCTTACCCGAGGAAGTGTACATCCTCCTCGAAGACTCAGGTTGGGGTGTCTAAATGTGTGATCATGTAACCAAGATGAAGAAGAAAGGAGGGATATGAAGTATGTTTGACGAAAGGACCTTGGATGTTCTGGCTCTAGGCGAATGAAAGCTCAGGAGAGATGGTAGAAGAATGGTTTGGAAATGTCTTAGGAGTAAAGTCGAGGGCTGGTGTGAAGGTCAAGAGCTAACGAAGAGGTAGGTATCAAGCAGGAGTTGTGGGCATGTGTGTAAGTGTGGGGAGGTGAGCTTCAGATTAATGTGGATAAAAATGAAACGGGGTTGCGTGATATATATATATATATATATATATATATATATATATATATATATATATATATCAGAAAATAGGGGTGTGGGGTAAAGGGTTGGAGCAATTACGCTTTGAAAAATAATCTAAAATTACAATCACTCCAACTCTGGTGAGGTAAGAGACGGATATGAGGAGAAAAAGAAGGAAGAGAGGAGGAGGAGGAGGAGGAGGAGGAGGAGGAAGCAATAGGAAAGAGGAGGAAGAAGCAATAGGGAAGAGACGGAAGAAGAAGAAGCAATAAGCAAGAGAAGGAGGAGGAGGAGGAGAAGAAGGAAGGTGGTCAGTTACATAAGCCTGTCTCAAGAAGAGTGGTGCGTGCGTGTGTGAGGCGAGTGGCTGGGCGGCCGGCGCGCCGTCCTGGGTTACATAAGAACAATACAGACGACAGTATTGGACGACCTGCCATAAGAGTCTTTAAACCCTCGTGAACACGACGTTACGACCCTCAGATGTGACGGGCCTGGCCTAACGCCCTAGTACTTAACAAATCAGATCATAGGCTTATGCCATTATACCCATGGGCTGTTGTATAGGCGTTCTCACGGAGGTTACGACACTCCTTCTTGTGTTTCTTCGTCACTGCTGATCCAATGACGTTTCGTAAGGAGATTTACGTGTTACGTTTATGTAAAACTAAGACGTGTGTGTGTGTGTGTGTGTGTGTGTGTGTGTGTGTGTGTGTGTGTGTGTTATTTATAAATAGCAATTATCGATATAATTGTATATATATATATATATATATATATATATATATATATATATATATATATATATATATACATTTCGGTATACACACTGTGATAGGATTTACAATTCGCGGCGATCATGACATTCAAACTACACAAGCCAGCCAAAGAACACAAATTTCTGAAACCAATTCAGAGGCAGATGGCCTAACAAATGACCCTTCCCCAACCCCCTTGATACAGGAATATTGCCCCTTTTATGATGTCATCATTTTAAAGTAATGTTTATAAGTTTACATCATGATAAAGGTAACGTGGTATGTTATAATCTCTTAACCTTACACAGTGAAGGGTAGACGTGACCACAGGTCTGACCCCTGGTGACCTATGGAGGTCGAGGTCAAAATCATAGACGCTTGTGATTTTTTCTAGCTATGGTAGGTTTTGGCGGTAGACAATACATTTGTAATATCTAGTATTATGTTGTGATCACCCAAGTTATAATCACTGGAAGGATAAGATGGAGTAATGCTAAACATGGTAACATACGGGCTTTCTTAAAATTCCTTTGTTTAGGAGGATGGCCCTTATTGCCAAAGTCACGTCAGAAAATAAAAAAAAAATATGAATAAAATGAAATGTCACGTCAGAAAAAAAATTAATAAAATGAAATAAATATCAAGGAATTTCGTTGTCAAGTCTCGTACGATTCCACTGTGATTCCCCGACAGGGATGCAACTCACTCCACTGCTGAAACGTGGCAAGACTGACGTCAACCCAAGCAAACCATGCCAAAAAAAAAAAAAAAAAATCATCCGAAACCGAACGGTAAATATGAATAAACCTGTGTGGGGGATACGAACGCGTTATCCCACACTCCACCGACACTGAAGACATCATAAACACAACGTGCATTTACGTTGCTCATGAATTACATCATAAACACATTTATGGTACCCATGAATTACATCATAAACACATTTATGGTATCCATGAATTATATAAATACATTTATGGTACCCATGAATTATATCATAAACACATTTATGGTGTCCATGAATTATATCATAAACACATTTATGGTGCCCATGAATTACATCATAAACACATTTATGGTGCCCATGAATCACATCATAAACACATTTATGGTGTCCATGAATTCGAATTCAAAATGCCATGTCCATGACAATACGGACTGGCTGTGACTATACAACGAGACCAGCGCGTGCGCGCGCACCTGAATTGCCGATGAGTTGCAGGATACATCAACCATCTCAATATAACCTGAGGCATATGGACGATGCTAGTCACCAGGTTAAGAAACAGGAACCTCACAGCATGAGGACTACAGACAGACTGACAGAAGGAGAATGAACGCGGAGGTTGCATCCCTCATCTAACACCTAACTTGAATAAAAAAAAGATTGTAAAAGATGGATGGGTCTGGCGTGTTGCCGACGCCACAACACAAACACACCACACGTAAGAATGAATACAAGATTACAGGAGGAAGCACAAACCCGACTGACCACCGACAGGCATCTAGCAGTTATCAGACACGTATCTAAGTCTAAAAACTTCCTCACTTAATAAGAGTTTATGACCTTGAAAATAGTTGATGATACTTGGCAACGCACGCTAGTCAGTTACTAAATACCCATTTCCGCCACACTGATATAAATAGCCATTCCCTATAACGAACCTAAATTTCCCTCTAATTTGAATGATATGCTGCGTGTTCTTCCTCGAATCGATGCCTTTCTACACAGAATCTCGATATGTCTTTCTAAAGTGATGACCGTCCCGTAGCTACGGCAGCAGCTTCAGCTTCTTCTACTACACAACTCAGCGTCGTACGTCCTTACAAAGAGGTCGTGCAGGCCAGGGCAAGCCGACAGCGATGGTCAGCTAGGAAGAAAGCCTAGCCTCGCTGGGGCGGGGGCAAAGATCGTGACATGTGCGTTGCATCGTGGAATTTTCAATAGAGTCGAATGTCACGCTACACTACACTCACTATGTCGAGGAGGATGACAATTCTGGTTTTTTCATTCCGAGGTAAGCATCTAAAACGTCTAATTTTATACTATCCCTCAAGATGATCAGTGGTGACAGCTATCAAATGACGATACACAAATTGTTAAAGTTGGTTGCCAAGAGCAATCTTATCACTAGGGTCATTAGTCTTAGTATAGCCTGGGTCAGTCTTGTTGCTACGGTCAGTCATGTTGCTACGGTCAGTCATGTTGCTAGGTTCAGTCTTGTTGTTAGGGTCAGTCATGTTGCTACGGTCAGTCATGTTGCTACGGTCAGTCATGTTGCTAGGGGCAGTCATGTTGCTAGGGGCAGTCATGTTGCTAGGGGCAGTCATGTTGCTACGGTCAGTCATGTTGCTAGGGGCAGTCATGTTGCTAGGGGCAGTCATGTTGCTACGGTCAGTCATGTTGCTACGGTCAGTCATGTTGCTACGGTCAGTCTTGCTGCTACGGTCAGTCATGTTGCTAGGGTCAGGTATGGGTGCTAGCATGATAGCTGAACATCCATTCTCATACTTAGAAAGTGTCTCGTGTCTGTAATAATAATAATAATAATAATAATATGATGATGATGATGATAATAATAATAATAAAAATAATAATAATAATAATAATAATAATAAAAATAATAATAATAATAATAATAAGAATAATAATAATAATAAGAATAAGATGATGATGATAATAATAATACTAATAATACTAATAATAATTTGATAATGATGATGATAATACTACTACTACTACTACTAATAATAATAATAATAATAATAATAATAACAATAATGAATAATAATAATAATAACAGCTAAACCTTGGCGCTGTTCTTGCCATAAGAAGGCATTTGCCTAAAAACTTACTGATGACATCTACAGACGATTACACAAGTTTATAAAATCAATTCATATAATTCATTTCCTTTAAAGTAGCCAATAATTCCAGAAAAAATCACAAAATTCCATTAACCTGACCACAAATGACCTCTTCACAACACACTGGCGTCGAACTCCAATTGACCTTAACGTGATTCTCGGGATAGGTAACGCTAAATCTATCATTACCCATCACATCACATTATATGAACGCCTACATTATGGAGGAATTGGTTGGGCTGGGGAATGGGAGAGGCAGTAAGTAGTTTTATGACCCTATGTTGGAGAATGTTTTATTTTTATTTTTTTCCAAAAGAAGGAACAGAGAAGGAGGCCAGGTGAGGATATTCCCTCAACGGCCCAATCCTCTGTTCTTAACGCTACCTCGCTAATGCGGGAAATGGCGAATAGTATGAAAAAAAAAAAAAAAAAGGAAAGATGGAGAATACTGGAAGCGTCCTTTTCGTAGCTGTGTTAACAAGAACTACCCAATATGATTTCCTCCAACATGGTCGTATAGCACTACAAAAAAAAAAATAAAGGTCCAACATAAATAGATTCAGATGAAAAATTATCGCCAATCAGGCTGATAGATAGTTAATTGACTTGAGCTGATAGATAGTTAATCAATTAAGTTACTTACCTCTCGCTGCCCGACGGATATGTAAAATTGGAAATCCTACAGTCAGTCACAGGTGACCTGATTTCCATGATATTAATCACATTTTTTTTTTCCAGTAATTATTCAACATTCACGAACTTGGCATAATTTCTGTAAATCTTATTTGCGTTCATTTTCAAGGCAATTCACTATCACTATGTCCAGCACCCCCGGATTGTTCAATGTTCACCTTAATTACCATATGGTGAAATATTCTCACTATATATATATATATATATATATATATATATATATATATATATATATATATATATATATATATATCCGGACTCCAACTGCTTAAAGTTACATATCGACGAAATGTCACCTTTGGCGATGCCTGTATCACTGTCAGTTGACGACGTAACAGAGAAAAGTCTCGTCACAGAAACTCTCGCTTCAAAAGAGCCCATCCTCTCCTGGCCACCGAGTGTAGTGCAGTCTCGGACTGCAGAAGCCCCTGGATAAAGGGTCCTAGGTAACACCAAAACCCTTTCAAACTGGGGTCTTCGGATAACCATATATATATTTATTTTATTTATTTATTATACTTTGTCGCTGTCTCCCGCGTTTGCGAGGTAGCGCAAGGAAACAGACGAAAGAAATGGCCCAACCCCCCCCCCCCCCATACACATGTATATACATACGTCCACACACGCAAATATACATACCTACACAGCTTTCCATGGTTTACCCCAGACGCTTCACATGCCTTGATTCAATCCACTGACAGCACGTCAACCCCGGTATACCACATCGCTCCAATTCACTCTATTCCTTGCCCTCCTTTCACCCTCCTGCATGTTCAGGCCCCGATCACACAAAATCTTTTTCACTCCATCTTTCCACCTCCAATTTGGTCTCCCTCTTCTCGTTCCCTCCACCTCCGACACATATATCCTCTTGGTCAATCTTTCCTCACTCATTCTCTCCATGTGCCCAAACCACTTCAAAACACCCTCTTCTGCTCTCTCAACCACGCTCTTTTTATTTCCACACATCTCTCTTACCCTTACGTTACTCACTCGATCAAACCACCTCACACCACACATTGTCCTCAAACATCTCATTTCCAGCACATCCATCCTCCTGCGCACAACTCTATCCATAGCCCACGCCTCGCAACCATACAACATTGTTGGAACCACTATTCCTTCAAACATACCCATTTTTGCTTTCCGAGATAATGTTCTCGACTTCCACACATTCTTCAAGGCCCCCAGAATTTTCGCCCCCTCCCCCACCCTATGATCCATTTCCGCTTCCATGGTTCCATCCGCTGCCAGATCCACTCCCAGATATCTAAAACACTTCACTTCCTCCAGTTTTTCTCCATTCAAACTCATCTCAACCCTACTGTACCTAATAACCTTGCTCTTATTCACATTTACTCTTAACTTTCTTCTTCCACACACTTTACCAAACTCAGTCACCAGCTTCTGCAGTTTCTCACATGAATCAACCACCAGCGCTGTATCATCAGCGAACAACAACTGACTCACTTCCCAAGCTCTCTCATCCCCAACAGACTTCATACTTGCCCTTCTTTCCAAAACTCTTGCATTTACCTCCCTAACAACCCCATCCATAAACAAATTAAACAACCATGGAGACATCACATATATATATATATATATATATATATATATATATATATATATATATATATATATATATATAAGGGTTTCTGCAGCTTCATGGCTGCACTACAAACAGTAGCAAGGAAAGGAGGACACCAACGTGGAAAGTTATTGGAACAGAATATCTCCAATGGTAAAAAGACGCCCAAGGTGACTTTTCCCTCGCGGCTTAACCACAAACAGGCACAGTCCAGTAACGTGTATATATATATATATATATATATATATATATATATATATATATATATATATATATATATATATATATCCACATTTTCTGCATTGTATTAATCAACTCATGCTGCAATTCTCACCATTTTCTATTAATCACAATAATCTACGTACGTTGTATATTTCCTTGTACTGGCCCCTAGTCACTACACGCATGATTATTTCCTCTATGCTGTTCACTAATCACTGTAGTCTACGTCATTCATATCATTAATAATCATAAAATTGCAAGGCCTTTACGATACTGATCACCTGCCATTATAATTACAATTCCAAAGTAAGATTAAAAACTCTTGACATGTAACAACGTTGCCACCACATTGTTCACCAATCACAACTTGTTTCAGTGTCCATAATCTCACTTCTCATCTCTCTCCTTTTCCATCAATTCCAACACTACTTTCTTTGGTCGAGATGTGCTACGTGAATACAGTCATGGGTCACAGAACCCAAATCTGGGTCAGGACCACGGCTCGTGAAGCATATATATATATATATATATATATATATATATATATATATATATATATATAAACCATATAATGTACACATTTTTGGGTATACTATTTACCACTATACCACGAAAATGGAACCCAGGACCATCTGTGTGTGGCAGCTAGGTCGCCTCAACCCCCCCACCGTGCCCTCCAAGGCCATGATGAGGTAAAAGCAGTACCTTCCTCCCTTAACCACTCACTCGCTGACTTACAGATCTGGCTGATGTGTGACGCATCCATGACGAGGTGGGTTATACTACCGCTCTGGACAAGGAAGGAAGGAAGGCTTTTTAATCGACTCCCAAGTCACTACGGTAATATATATATATATATATATATATATATATATATATATATATATATATATATATATATATATATATATATATATATAACGTGGCTTGGGGGTTAGGGAACCTGGTTGCAACACTGATGGTCCGGGGTTCGAATCTGGCAGTATAAGGGTGAATGGTCTACATCAAATGTCAGGTGTACAAATTCCCGTAATGTCTTGCGAGTAGATTAACAGCCTGCCTGCCTGCCTGCCCTATATAGGCGTGAGCGGCAGTATCTTCACCTCCAAGAGAATGAGTGACTCATCAGCGAGATTCATGAATCAGCCAAGAGTTATGGAGGAGAAATTAGCTTGAAGGTCATTATGGCCTGAGGGTATAGACCACCTGGCTGCCACACAGATGGTCCAAGGTTTGAAGGTCGGGGGTTAAAGTGGTAATATATATATATATATATATATATATATATATATATATATATATATATATATATTATATATATAACTTCTTTCAGTAACTTTTTCAAAACCACTTGCAGTATCATTTTCCCAAGATTTTCCTGTACACACACACGCGCGCGCTGTACGCGTCAAACGTTTTACAATTTAGAAGCAACAGTTAATGAAACGGTCGCTCAAGTAACACCGTTAACCTCTGGTTCAGTGTCCACCGAAGTGCCTCACATAATACGGGTACCACATGACACACACTAGCCGTACTGGACTGCCACATATTCCACGTCTGACCACCTCGAAATCAAGGAAGAACTGCTCTGGGTTGTGTGGGTCGGGGGCCGCTGGAGGTGACAACGAACTGGGTAGTTTGTGTTTCACTGGATCATTGTTGACAAAAGTAAATCATTCGTGCCGGGTTACTATAATTCTAATATTAATCTATAGAAATGTTTACTAACCTCAAAAATAATTGGTATATACCCTGAAATCAATTACCAGTGTTGAGTTAGACGTATATTTGTGGACTCACGCGAAGGTAAAGAATGGAGAAATGGTCGTTGCTTATTCGCGCAACGTCGGTGCTGGTGCTGCTAGGGCGGCGTGCTCCTGGCTTGCGAGGATAAACCTAAAGCCGGATTTTTCGATTTCGGTTAATAAAACGGTGGCATTTGGTTAACAGATTATCATTTGCAGATACAAACGTGTTGGATCTACCAGGGACTTTAAAGCAAACATGGGAAAAGCAGAGGGAGGCGCATATTTACATGAACGAGCCTGCAGAGAGTGATTCCTTCAGTGTGTGTGACGGATATGTAGGTAAGATCAAGGTGCACACACACACACACACACACACATACACGGGGGCAAGAGTGTGGGAGTAGCTCCCCCGCACAGTACAATTAGGTGATCATAATGAAGTTAGTTTATCGTTGTGATACAATAATGAGCTTTGAATCAAGAGACTGCAGTAAGTATTAGGAAACTGGTAGGACTAGTACAAGTCTCGTACCAAAAACAAAAGTGGGATTATCATGAATAAGATTCCAGTGATGGAAAAAAAGAATAACAAGGAAATGACTCATTGAGGAACGTCGTCAGCTGGGGTACATGGCTGCCAGACGTGGGTACATGGCTGCCAGACGTGGGTACATGCCTGCCAGACGTATTATCGTGACCAGAACGTCTACATCCAGGATGCCTTGATGCGTCGCAACAATAAATCGAACTGCCACCAATTTCTAGGTGCTGTGGAATCAACAGTACTATGTTACGAGTATACAGAAGGAATGCAAGAGAAACTGAATAGCAACAGACAACTGAATCCCAATGAGTCTGCTTCTGACAGTGTAAGCTCATACTTCAATGTGGCAATGTGGATGTTTCAAACACGAAAATCGGTAAGCTTTCTGGGTTAATAAGGAGGCACAAATTATGTCAGTCGTGGATTTGAAGCGAAATATCCATCAAGTCTATTCTTAGACGTGCCTGCGTCACTGCTTTGTACCACTCTATCCTTAAGTAACTTGGTAGATCGAGGTCATTTCTATCCAGCATTCTGTCGGCCAGTATCTGCTTGCTAACTACCAGGCGGTATTAGAATATAGGTATAAGTGAGGAGACCTACCGAAAGGGCTGATAACTTACACCATTCATGTCATCTTTTTAGAGTACAGTTCGATTAAGGATTCTCAGCTAGGCTTCATGTATTCACTTGGTTTTTATCTCTGAAGTGTTCGAAACAGTCGGACAAAGATGGTATAATCTATTTCGATTAAGCTAAAGCATTTGATAAGGCGCTACACGAAAGGAACATACATACATACATATATATATATATATATATATATATATATATATATATATATATATATATATATATATATATATTTCTCACGCGAGGCTTCACTTGGATTAAGCAGCATGGTTCAGTTATGATCGGTCAGTTGCAAAATGGATGAAGATTTCCTAGAAACTGTGTAAAGAACTGCAATATTGACGTCCAATATCAGGATTTCATAACCCGGTGATATACCAAAGAAACTGAACGTACTTTTTTGAAATAGGTACAGAGTGGGCATTAAATAGATGTTGCTATAGATGAGGAGGGAAATGATAAAACAGACGTCATTAAAGAACTACGATTGAATATTCAAAATAGAACTAAAAAATAAAAATAGGTTTCAAACTACAGAGATTGAGATATAATTAGCAAACTCCTATGTCGCTTAATGAAAAAAACTTGCCAAATACCACGAGAGCAAGTTACACTGGAAACTTCAAAAAATTTGAAGAGAGATTGAATGAGTACATGAGTGAGCATGGATGGGTGTGATTATGAGCTGTCCTGCAGGAGCCGGATGCAGTTTGATCCCTTTGTATGTTATTGTGTCATGTGATATCAGAGACTATCCCGGCAATGGTGGCATGACCTGAACCGACGTACGTTAGGGTTAAGTCGAGCAGGCAGGCAGCCGGCTGGCTACCCCAACCGACCGTTGCCAAACCCAATAGTTTGTCTGTGTTTACCGCCAAGGGGGAAGGGGAATGTTATTCCATGTGTGGCGAGGTGGCGATGGGAATGAATAGAGGCAGACAGTGTGAATTGTGTGCATGTGTATATATGTATGTGTCTGTGTGTGTATATATATATGTGTACATTGAGATGTATGGGTATGTATATTTGTGTGTGTGGACGTGTATGTATATACATATGTATGGGGGTGGGCTGGGCCATTTCTTTCGTCTGTTTCCTTGCGCTACCTCGCAAACGCGGGAGACAGCGACAAAGCAAAATAAAATAAAAGATAAATATATATATATATATATATATATATATATATATATATATATATATATATATATATATATATATATATATACACCTGATTCAGTCATAATTACTAATGGAGAGTAAATGTCATTTATTGGTAAGTTTAAAATGTTCTGCTGAATACAGCAGATGTTGATGTACCTAACATAAGGGGTTTTCGCTGATCATGAACCCTGGCCTACCCTGCGTGGCCGCGAATCGTTTTCAAAAATTGATGTGTTTTGAGTGTGTGTGTGTGTGTGTGTGTGTGTGTCAGTGGAGGACACATGTGGACAATCAAATCAATAGACTTTAGTCAATTCATATGAAGTATAGTAACAATAATGGAATAATGACACGAGTTTGAATCAAGTATGCAGTACTTAACGAGAACAACCATTACTATGTAGTGCATGAAGACCTGTTTTTGAGTCATGTCATAAATCAAAACATTTTACGTTTATCAGTTTTATCATAATAATTGTTATCATTAGTTATTATCATTATCATTTCATTATTATTATTACTAATACTATCATTATTATTACTATTATTATCATCATAATTATCATTATTATTATTATTATTATTATTATTATTATCATTATTATTATTATCATTAGTATCATTATTATTATTATTATCATCATTATTATCTTCATTATTATTATAGGGAAGCGGGGAGTCACTATTGACACATTGTCCCGGCCAATAACAACCAGCAGGTACATATATATAACCCTAACCAACTTGGATATCCAATCATGGTTACCGAGCGCGATGGCTCCAACATACAAGGTCAACACACCTTCCCCAGTTCGCCCTTGACCTCGCGTACAAAGGCAAGACGCGGAATAATACACACATTGCAGTACAATTGGTGTGGGATACCACTGTATTACTCTTGTATGTTAAGCCACACTCGACAGATGGTGAAGTAGAAGACGTTATTAATAATAATGTCATCCTGTTATTCATTCGTGATTGCAGTGTAAAAACAACAATAACGTGTACCAGGGAAATTTAGATTACATTTTCAAGTGATTTAGAACAGTATTATGTTATTTTTTTCCCAGAAAAAAGTGGATCTTTTTTTCTTTTAACAGGCTGTGGAAATAGCAAACAGAAAATTGAATGTAAGGTCCACTTTCTTTGGGTCTGGTCAGCATAATCACCCATGTCTTGGGAATGAGAGAGCTGCCCCCAGATACCTGGGTGGGTATTGCCCCCAGATACCTGGGTGGGTATTGCCCCTCAGATACCTGGGTGGGTATTGCCCCCAGATACCTGGGTGGGCAATGGTGACCCATGGGTATACTCATGCGTGACTCATCTACCTTTCATAATGAATAATGAGTCATAATCAGTGGAAAAGCGTACCAAAGTAAGAATGAGGACCAGCATAGGACAAGAATACATATATATATATATATATATATATATATATATATATATATATATATATATAGATGGTAAACTATGAAAATACTGGAGGGGGAAAAAAAAAGATTATGATGAAATAGCAAAATACAGTGATTGGTCACGCTTGAGGCAGACATCTTACATCATACAGTGATTGGCTGATAAATACGGCTGACAAATCTTACATCACACAGTGATTGGCTGATAAATACGGGCTGACTGTAGTGATTATAGTGATTGGTTAAGAATGTGATGGGCATATTTGATCATACATAGTTACGATAGTTGGTTTTGACATACCGTAGGAAAATATATATATATATATATATATATATATATATATATATATATATATATATATATATATATATATACATAGGTGTTTATAACGTGAATGACATGAAAACTTGTTAAATTGAATAATTTCCTTTTGTAAAATTGAATAACTTCCTGAAAAATCTGGCCACTCGCTACTGTTGACTGCCTAGCAATACACATTGCAGACGATGTAGGGGAAGGAACGGAATTACTCTCCCACCCCTTACAGTAACACCAGCTTTATCCACCCATACAGCACCGCCAGCATTACCCTTCCCCTACAGCAACGTCAGAATTACCCTACCCCCTTTACTCTACCTACTACAGCAACGCCAGCATTACCCTTCCCCCTACAGCAACGCCAGCATTACCCTTCCCCCTACAGCAACACCAGCATTACCCTTCCCCCTACAGCAACACCAGCATTACCCTTCCCCCTACAGCAACACCAGCATTACCCTTCCCCCTACAGCTACACCAGCATTACCCTTCACTGACCATGACAAGGATGAGCCAAGTTTAATAACATTCCCGGTGTACCCCCCCCCCCCCCCCCACGAGACTAATGTCTTGGTATCTCTGTCCCTCTCGCATTCTCTCTCTCTCTCTCTCTCTCTCTCTCTCTCTCTCTCTCTCTCTCTCTCTCTCTCTCTCTCTCTCTCTCTCTCTCTCTCTCCAATTGACCCACACTTCTATCTCCTTAGCTCTGGATATCTATCTATCTCTTTATCTCTATCTGTCTCATCTTCTGGTCGTATGGCTCTCTCCTTATTCCTATACACATCCCTCACTCTCCCAGGCCTCTTCTTCCCCCCCCCTCGTAGATGACCTCGTCATGGTGCCGGCCAGCAGGTCTCTCTCTGTCACTGTCCATCCTAGGCACTGTCCTCCCCACCAGACGACCTGGACATAGACCGCCCTGTCTTCTGTTGTCTGTTCTCCTCATATGCAACGGTCATGTTTCCACCCGTTGCCTCCTCTTGCCCGTCGTCAGCCCGAGTGACACTTTCTGTTATGTCGTGGGCCAGACAGATGTTGTGTATAGCACTGTATTCATGTTATATTTGTTGTACGATATTGCACTGTGAAATTAATCTATCGTATGGTATGAGTTAAGAAGGATCGAAGTCTTCTCACAAAGGGCCACGGTGAGCGACCTTCACGTACGTTCTCCCGTTGTCGCTCATACAACCAGCAAATATATCATTTTGCTTCACGTGTGTTATTACTGACACGGCTACACCCGTGTGTCCCTGTGTCCACAGTATGGCTACACCCGTGTGTCCCTGTGTCCACAGTATGACTACACCCGTGTGTCCCTGTGTGCACAGTATGGCTACACCCGTGTGTCCCTGTGTCCACAGTATGGCTACACCGTGTGTCCCTGTGTGCACAGTATGGCTACACCCGTGTGTCCCTGTGTCCACAGTATGGCTACACCCGTGTGTCCCTGTGTGCACAGTATGGCTACACCCGTGTGTCCCTGTGTCCACAGTATGGCTACACCCGTGTGTCCCTGTGTGCACAGTATGGCTACACCCAAAACATACGTATCATTACACTACGTAGGTCAATATGGCAAAGACCACAGACCCAAGTGTCCCATCGACCCATAAAGAGTTAATGGGGAACAGAGAGAGAGAGAGAGAGAGAGAGAGAGAGAGAGAGAGAGAGAGAGAGAGAGAGAGAGAGAGAGAGTGTCATTCCCCCCCCTAATTATACTTTTGATAATGGATATGAATAACTCATTACCTCAAGACTGGCTGACTTGATATATAGATGAAGGGGAAGCATAGACACGAGAGTCGACAACCATTGTAAACAATGAATAAGATTGTTGGTATACGGCCTGGATGTTGTCACTGGCCTGGGCACTGTCACTAGCCTATTTGATGGGAAATATTTCCATGTTATGTGAGGAAGACTGATTTGCTTTACGGAGGAAGATTTCTTCTTTGCTTGGCGAAGAAAAAATTCCTCTGTTTTCTAGGACGATTTCTTTGTTGACTGAGAAAGATTTCGTTGTTTGGCGTGGAGGAGTTCTTCCTTGTACGGTGAGCAAGATTTCTCTTTAGATAGGTGTGAAGATGTCTTTTCTGTTGGTTGTGGGAAAACTTCATCTTATAATGAGGAAGATTTCTCAGCAGGACGAGCAAGATTTCACAGCAAGGCGAGGAAGACTTAACAGTGTGGCGGGGAAGATTTCTCTGGGTGGCGTGGAAGATCTCTCTATCTGGCGAGAGAGAATTCACAGTATGGCGGGGGAAGATTTCTCTGGGTGGCGTGGAAGATCTCTCTATATGGCGAGGAAGAGAATTTCATAAAGGGAGAGAGTTAAAAAAAAAGGGTAGAAATTAATCATGGCTCCGCAGATGTTTGTAGCCCAGACTCCTGAAGGATGAAAAGTCATGGGGAAAGGAAGAGACGAAAGGAGGAGGAGGAGGAGGAGGCGAATTCCACAACGCAGCTGTTCGAAGGAAGAAGGAGGAGGGTAGTATAACGGTCAATCCTCGAGTAACAAGTCCCCACACAGAAACTGTAGGAAGCAGCAGCCAAACGCGTGCCGCGAATCCAAGCCTATGGGGGTAAAGGGGACCCATACAGACGGCTCTCGTACACTGGAACCCTACCGTCCAGCCCTCATAAATGAGATCCCATCCTCCCCCAACCATCCCTCATAGGCCAGAACCATAAGGTCCAGCTCCCTGAAACAAATTTCGGCAACAAGAGACGACGACCCACCAGTGGAAACCATAGACAGTTGACGAGTGGATGATCTGATTGCACAAGGGGATGGAGGGGGAGAAGGGAGTCTTGGCTTTCCTCTACCCTCTTTCCCCTCTTCCCCATATTACTCTTATATGGCTGGGACGACAGGGACGGAGGGAGGGTGTATGGTGTCTCTATACATATCCCAGCGTCCGCGCACTCCGGTGTTCGTACATTCCCGATGTCATTTGTATCTCGGTGTCCGTGAATCCATCCCCCTCGGTGTCCTTTGTATTCCCTGTGTCCGTGTGCCTGTGAGGCCCGCTAGGTGGATGGATTTTGGTGCACGTCTGCACGTATGTCGTTCGGCAAATGAGAACGAGACAGTGTGGTAAATATAAGTCACAGTTCAAGGCTACCGAATACATCAGGGATCAAGATCACTAGATCACTAGAGCTGCCAGAATCCAAGCAAGGCCACCGAATCAATATATACATCAGGGGTCAAGATCACTAGATCACTAGATCTGCCACAATTCAAGGTCACTGGGTCAATATATGTCATAGGTCAAGGTCACCAGGTCAGGAAGCCGTGAATGTACTCAGCGCCGTCTTATATACAGTTGATGAATGGGTTTTTTTTTGTTTTTTCATATATATCTATGTCGCGTTTTCTTTTGGCACGATACTAGCTACTTTCGCGAGAAATTGACTCTCGACGCAGTCTCATTATGACACACACACTCTGTCGATGACATACGTATGTACTCACGGTATACAACACCCTTAGCACACACTTTACACCCACGACACACAATACACTCACGGCTATCCATGTACTCACAACAATATACAGACCCGTAATACACTTATGATACGATTAACTCATGATATACACAGTAAAGTAAGCACCTGTGTTACGTTGACCATACAGTACACTAACCACACAGAATACAAAGCAATATAAAGAAATTCATACGATACACTTGCAACACACTCTGCACCCACTATAAACTCAACATGAAACAACACTCGTACGATACTCTCATACTAAATGTTACACTTTTATGACACACTGATGCAACACACTCATGAAACATTCACATGAAATACACAAAACACTCGCAACTCAAAACATTACGACAGTTCTGTCGTGATGCGTGTTGTATTTATGACACTCTATATACACTCATACAATAAGTCGACAAGATACACTCTCTCAAAGCACTCTGGGTACACCATGAACTCGAGAGGTGGGTCTGGCTGTCTTAGTTAATGCCCAGGGTCTGGCTCTCTCGGTTGATGCCTACAGCTCGGCCCTCTCGGTTGATGCCTACGGCTCGGCCCTCTTGGTTGATGCCTACAGCTCGGCCCTCTCGGTTGATGCCTACGGCCCAGCCCTCTCTGTTGATGCCCACGACCTCGCTCTCTCAGTTGATGCCCACGACTTGGTTCTCTCGGTCAAAAGAGATTGCCAAACGAAGTTAACCTGTGTTCAGGAACTCTATTTAAGTAATTGGATACGACAGGTTCACTGGGGAGACACGCGTTAAATGAAGAATCTCCTGAAGTCAAGCAATTGAAACTTGTTCAAACTCTTTTAACTTTGTCGTCCTGGAGTGGTGTCTGGCATGTCTGGAATCCACAAGAGCAGGATCTGAAGGCCCAACCTGCCAGGACCTATACTGATCCTTTTGACGTTGGCAGGAACACAAGCTGCAGGCAATCACGGCTCGGATGAAGGGTCTCGCCTACAAGGCGTCACGCCTCTGAGAAACGACTGGCCGCCCGACGCTCGCGAAATGTGACTAGGAGGTTCGTGACTAAGGCCATCAGAGCTCTGAGGTCTCTCTTTAGGACGGTGGAGGAGGGGAGGAGAGGGTAGGGGAGTGAGATGAGGGAGGGAGGGAGAGAGAGGGAGGTGTGTGAGGACGCTGCTTCTCACTCTGGTCCAAACATAAATAATGTCAGAGAGCGATCCACCACTCACTCCTGCCTGGGAATCCTGGTGAGAAGGAACTAGTTTTCTGTGTCTCTGTGTCGCCTCTACCGACGTAGTGCGGATTACTGAAAAGTGTCCACGCCCGGCACAGCGGTGTGATACAGACTTCTCTCTCTCTCTCTCTCTCTCTCTCTCTCTCTCTCTCTCTCTCTCTCTCTCTCTCTCTCTCTCTCTCTCTCTCTCAAAACATGTTAACCGTCATAACCCTTCCAACAACTACTTGTTCCCCTGCCTTAACAACCTTACCTGACCTAACCTAACCATGCTTCCCCTACTTTAATAACCTTGACGCCCCTTCCGTCAACCTGCCTCTCTCGTTCTCTGCTCGTCCACTCTCTCGCTCGAACATACAATAACCTGATCTACACAAAGGTAGACTGAAGGTTTACCTTTAATGCTGTACGAATGTAACGCCGTTCGTATGTACGAATGTAACGTCGTTCGTATGCATACTAGACTGAATAGTGTATTCAAATCAAAGGGGCAAAATTTCTGCCAACTTTTCCCGTTGGAAATTTCACATTGACTTATACTTAACGTCTAAGATTACATTAACAAACTTTTCTGATACCGGGTGGATATCCGGATTCTGAACGACGAATAATCATACTCCTAAATTCATATTTTATGAGAGCGAATAAAGGGAAATTAAATACGTTTATTTTCCCTATTTTTTTCCCCCCTCACATTTCAAAACATCTGTTGATAATGGAGACCCCCTCGAGTAGAATAGGAGATGTAGGAGGGCAGAGGGCGCCACCAAGCCCTTACAGCGCCAGGTAAGTCTTTTGTTGGCTCCCTCTCCCACGCAGGAAATAGTAATATCAAAGGTATACTCTACAATAGCTCGGTGGTGGGTCATGGTGGGTCGTGAGGAGGAAGGGGGGGAAGGTGGATTCTGGTGGGCCCGGGCGGGTGGGACAAATGGTGGTAGTGGGCCAAGGGGTGGGGTGGGGGAGTTGTTGTTGTTGTTGTTGGTTGTGGTGGTGGTGGTGGGTTAAGGTGGGTGGGTAGGTGGGTGAGGAAAGGTGGGTGCAGGAGGCAAGGTCATGGCAGAGGGGTCAAGGTCACGTTCGGTGGGGGGTAAGTGTTCTGAGGGCATTTTATTTGTTTATGGCCTTTTAAGTTTCTGGTGTGGGGCGGGCATGTCGTATGTATGTATGTGTGTGTGTGTGTGTGTGTGTGTGTGTGTGATATCTACTATAGCTGAAGTCGTGTTGGGTGGGAGTGGTTGACATTCTAGGCTGTGGGAAGATGTAGGTTGGATTAATGTTTGTCATGGGTTAGGAGGATGACGGGAGATTTCTCTAAGGGGAATAGAGACATTCTCTTGATGGACTCTTGTGTCTTAATTGAGAGATGTGGTGTTACGTAACTACTGTAGCCTGGGTGGTGGTGGTGGTGGCGACGGTGGTGCTGGAGATATATACACTCAACACTTAGACAGTGACACACACACACACACACACACACGCAGATCCTTTCAGTACAATCGTACGTCAATGTGTTCTGCACGAAGTTCTTTACAGCAGCACTAGACCAAACACCCTCTCTCCTCTCCCTCCTCCCATCCAAATTCCTTCATAACTAACCACCCATCCCTCCGGGTATAGAGATACTGAAAGCCTACCTTTGCCTCACAAGTCAGCCACCTCTATTCACAGATCTACCCCCCTCCTCCTCACCTCTAGCAAACGTCTCACTGATCAACCACAGACACGTTGGACTGACTCGCCAAACACGAAGTACCCGACCTCCCAAATCAAAACGCCATCTCACCAGATAGACTTTGCATCCGTCAGAAACCACACACACACCTCTCCGCTCCCCTGAAAAACACGTTACACCATCTCGTTTACGCTTAGGACATCACCCATTGCCGTCATCACTACAAACACCAGCTCACCGCATCTCTGTACAGTGACGACATCGAACACTCACTGCTCAAGATGCCCCTCACTCTCCCTCACATAGATATACTCACATCACAACGATATATGACCTATGGTCCCGCCTGGTGGAAGTGGCCGGCTTCCTGAGTGCTGCGGGAGTGTCATAAAGACAGAAGAAACTCCTGGGACATATATATATATATATATATATATATATATATATATATATATATATATATATATATATATATATCATACAAACCTTCAATAGCAGGTTCGAACTCGGGACCCCTGCATGGCAGGCGGGAGCGCTACCGCTAGGCTATGATCGCCCCTAACACGGAAATGAGTATTCGAATACTAAGTAATCGAATACCCTTCGTGCTCAACGGTCGTGCTCAAGAGTCGCGCACCGTTGTTCTCAAGGGTCGTTCTTTCGTGGTCAGTGGTCGTACATTCGTGGTGGTCAATGGTCGTAACGTCGTGCTCAAGGGTCGTACATTCGTGGTCAATGGTCGTAACGTCATGCTCAAGGGTCGTACTTTCGTGGTCAGTGGTCGTAACGTCGTGCTCAAGGGTCGTACTTTCGTGGTTAAGGGTCGTACCGTCGTGTCCAAAGGGTCGTACCATCGTGCTCAGAAGGTGTATACCGACACGCCCAAGGGTTTAAACCTACGCCGCTGTACTGGTGCTCGCTGTCCTACGGTGGAAGGAAACTCTAAGTAATCGTGAACAGTTCTGTCCACTACTCGGGAAGTGACGGGGCAGAGGCGAAGAAAAAAAGAAATTAGTGGAGAGTTGATGCGATAAGTCGACACAGAGAGAGAAACAAAAAAAAGGAGAGAAATCCGGAACCATAAAGAATTCCTCTCCCTCTCCCTACATATATACGAGTCCACACGACTGTGTATAGTCATTCCCAATCCCCAGAGAGTGGCTGGCTTGAATGCCCCGCCACTGCCGACTCTTTTGTCAGGGGAAACTGGCCAGGGGTGGGTGGGTTGGGATGGGGACTCCAGAGAAGTTGCATACGGCTGAAAAACTCTTAAAAAGACCCGTTGAATGTTATCATTAATCAGATCATCATAGAGGCTGGCCACAGCGATATTTGAAGGATGGGTTTGTTGTCTGGTGGATTGAGACTGATCGATTCATGGGGTGAACTAATCGTTGGGGGAGAAATGATCGTAGACTCACCTGGGTAGCGAACGAAGCGGTACAAGTTCACTAGTGGGTCATCAGGACTCTGAAAATATTCCCCCGTCCTTTGTTCTTCTCATCCGCAAGACAATTGTGGCTCGTTATGTTGCCGACTTTTGTTTCGGATCAAAGTGCAGACAAGTTCAGAGGGACACCAGGTACACTTGGGTGCATCAGGAACCTACATTACACCACAACCAAGATCGTCTGCGACTTCGTCTGTCATCAGCATAATACTGTCCACCAAGCTCCCTCCGTCCCCAGTCGTATCACGCAGGATCTCATGCCTGATTTGACCCACTTATCAGACCACTTTAGAGACGGTTCTCCCTTCCTCCAGGAGGGAGTAACAATAGACAGCCCATTAGGACTTAATCTTGTTAATTTAACCTAATGCCATCTCGGACACGACCTCTTCCAAGATCCTTGACTTCGTCCAGTCACGTACTACCTCTCACTAGTTTATGCACCTGCGTGGAAGTCCAAAGACAAGGACCACCTGATTACGTCTTTAAGGAGGCCAAGGAACCTGCCTCCATTCTAAGGTTCTCCTGCGAACTCAGCAACAAGAACCGCCTTCCTCTCTTCTCTTTTTTTTTCATGTTCTGGCCAGCGACAACACTGGACAATACACTGTATCATCCTTGAAGAAAAAGATGAAGGAGGGGAGACAATGGGCACTATCTTACCGCTACCAGGAAGTACCTTCACACATACGACGTTACCCGCATCAAAAATCTCGCTCCATCGAGCCAGAACAGCGAGTCTCCTTCATCTGAGACTTACTTCACAATGAAACCCAGTGTCGACAACAAGATCCTTATGAATAAGAGAGTTTCCACACACGGAAACAGATAAACGCAGTCGCCTTTACTTCATTAGCACGAACGCCAGACGTCGTCTTCTTAGAACCTCTGATGAAAACGGGAGACCAGAGAAGCGTCTTCATCACCACCAGCTTCTCCCAACACAAAGACGAACCCAAACTCGACAGTGACAACAAGACTGGGACGACAGAGCGTTTCGCCATGAAGAGCAATTGCAACTGCAACCAAAAAAATAATCGGCTCCATAATCTTGTATCTACGAAGTGAAATGTCAATAAGGAAGTGTTTCAACCTCTTGGTGAACATGGAGTACACACAGACTCACTACCACCAGAGACGTTCTACCAAAAAATCAGCTCCATAATCTTGTATCTACGAAGTGAAATGTCAATAAGGAAGTGTTTCAACCTTTTGGTGAACATGGAGTACACACAGACTCACTACCACGAGAGACGTTCTACCAAAAAAATCAGCTCCATAATCTTGTATCTACGAAATGAAATGACAATAAGGAAGTGTTTCAACTTCTTGGTGAACATGGAGTACACACAGATGCACTACCCCCACAGTACGTTCAAGGCAAGGCGCTGCTGCCCATGCCATATATGCGAACCCGACGAGAGGTTAGTCTGACTTAGACATATTATGGTCTTTTGGTTCCTTCCATACGACCAACCACCATCATGTGGAACGCCGGACATGTTTTTGAAGTTGATGTTTTCTCCATCGGCCAACTAGAGGCTTGCAGTTCAACCAGCTGGCTGTGTTGGTTGTGCCATCCGCCACACTCCTCACACAGCCAGCTGGCTATGTTGGTTGTGCCATCCGCCTCACTCCTCACACAGCCAGTTGGCTATGTTGGTTGTGCCATCCGCCACACTCCTCACACAGCCAGTTGGCTGTGTTGGTTGTGCCATCCGCCTCACCCACACAGCCAGCTGGCTATGTTGTTTGTGCCATCCGCTACACTCCTCACACAGCCAGTTGGCTGTGTTGGTTGTGCCATCCGCCTCACCCACACAGCCAGCTGGCTATGTTGTTTGTGCCATCCGCTACACTCCTCACACAGCCAGTTGGCTGTGTTGGTTGTGCCATCCGCCTCACCCACACAGCCAGCTGGCTATGTTGTTTGTGCCATCCACCTCACCCACACAGCCAGCTGGCTATGTTGTTTGTGCCATCCGCTACACTCCTCACACAGCCAGTTGGCTGTGTTGGTTGTGCCATCCGCCTCACCCACACACAGCCATCCTCCAGCCAGATCACCCAACGCATCACCGACATAAACGGGCTGAGTTGGGCTTCGATTCTCCTCATGTTATTAAAGATTCCGTTCACGGCATGTTTCTCTCCCCTCCAAATCATTCCCCTCTCGTGGGGGGGGGGGACAGGGGGACACAGGGGAGGGAGGGGAAAAGACTTATTCTTATATAATTTTTTTTTTTTTTTTTTGCCGACACAAAGATCGTTCCAGACTGAAGCGTTGACTTGGTTTCGGGACGTAGCGTTACTCTACAGGCTCCACACAGACACATGATATATATATATATATATACATACATATACCTATATATATATATATATATATATATATATATATATATATATATATATATATATATATATATATATACTGGAAATGAACGAACACTTTCATAGAACACATAATTTTTGCAACAGCAAGGATTCTAAATACAGCCAAATGATCAGTGCACCCAGCTACCACACAAATGGTGCGGGGTTCGAATCTTTTCCGTTGGAGGGCATTATGTTATTATATATATATATATATATATATATATATATATATATATATATATATATATATATATATATATATATATATATATATATATATATATAATGTATATATATACATATATACAGAGAGAGAGAGAGAGAGAGAGAGAGAGAGAGAGAGAGAGAGAGAGAGAGAGTTCGTCGTCAGGAAATCTTCCGTCTTTGCTCTTCTACCACTCTGTAAGACCGGGCTGGGGATCTCTAGTTCTGCAAAATCGAACCCCCAGGAACGTTACATGAGTGTACACACTCGATTCACCTTCTTGAAGCAGGAGGCTCGTGTGTGTGTGTGTGTGTGTGTGTGTGTGTGTGTGTGTGTGTGTGTGTGTGTGTGTGTGTGATTGATAATTCACGCTGAATACGCAAGACCTAAGCTGCTTAGCCTCGTGTCAAAAACCGCACACAACAAAGTATCCGAGTTTACATTTGTCTGTTCAGACAGACCCTCAGGCAAGCACAGGGCAAACCCTTTGCCTCTGGCCATACCAATCTCTACCAACACCCGAGGACACACACACACACACACACACACCCACACACACACACACACACACACACACACACACACACCCACACACACAGGACGTTGTGCACACTAAACATTAAGAGAAGATACTAAACAGTATAAAACAGAGTCTGGAGTTAGAGATATTCCATCTAGGAAATTCAACTTTATTTTAAAAATCTTTCCTGAGTTTCTGATGCATTTTGATGAATACAGAGTCGACGGATACGCTACCGGTGTTGTAGAAGACTACGACTATTTCTGGGGTTTGTATAATAATTAACTCCCAGTCAGTGAAGTGTGACTGAGGTTAATTTTTCTTTGAGTTGTAGTTGAGCAACTGATGTTCTACTCTTAGTATAACACATCGGCATTTCATGTACCACATCACTGTAGCGCAATCAACTTAAATGTTCAACTAATCATCACTGAGGGGTTAACGTATAAGCCATAGTGTTTACTCCGTAAACATTTACTGTATATGTCCCACCTTGACAATGTGGATGAACCTCACTCATTTGTTGATCTTATGTGTAGAAGTATCCAGCCCTACCTTGATCCTATGCTCTTTGATAATTAGTTAATTTGTTAACATCATAAACCTTCCAGTTAGTTTTGTATATCTCAGTTGTTGATCTTCAGTCGGATGTCTGCCAGAATTAAATAAACTGTTCGTTATCATTGAATTTCATTATTATTATTATCATTAGTATTATTATCATTATCATTATTATTATCATAATCATTATTATTACTATGATTATCATTATCATTATTATCATTATTATTATCATTATTATTATTATTATTATTATTATCATTATTATTATTATTATCATCATCATTACTATCATTATTATTATCATAATCATTATTATTACTGTGATTATCATTATCATTATTATCATTATTATTATCATTATTATTATTATTATTATTATCATTATTATTATTATTATCATCATCATTACTATCATTATTATTATCATAATCATTATTAATATTATCAATATCATTATTATCAATACTATTATAATCATGTAGAAACATACCAGTATACTCATGTAGAAACATACCCTTATACTCTACTTTAGTCTCACGTAGGAAGTGAACTGCTTGCTCAGTATCTCTTCTTCAAAACCATGAATGCTGTTTTGATATCTGTTAAGAGACAGTTCGTCTCCTTCACTATTCATCTAATGTAAGACTATGGTGGCAGGTTAAGGACGATGTCCAACCCTAGGTCTCCTTCAAACACTGATTCTTGCAGATTCAATCCTGCCAAATAATATTTATATCGAAGCCTTTTTTCGCTGTGACCCATCCTGCATACTTTCCATTCACTCGGGTTGGTTCAACAACC
>NC_092232.1:13781314-13806314 GCF_036320965.1 Panulirus ornatus
GACATGGTTCATACATATATATAAAAAGGTGACAGAGGGGCCAAAGCAAGTGTAAACTTTTTCCACGTAACACACATATAATAACCACACACACACACACACACACACACACACACACACACCACCCATACACACATACACACACCACCCATACACACACACACACACACACACACACACACACACACACACACACACACACCACCCATACACACATACACACACCACCCATACACATACACACACACACACACACACACACACACACACACACACCCACCCACCCATACACACACCACACACACACACACACACACACAGACACACACACACACACAGACACACACACAGACACACACACACACACACACATTATCCCTTCAGTCCATCACATCCAATAAACCTCTGCAGCCAAAATCCAGCGAGGCACTAATTGCTCTCCTCTTTACCACACACGGAACGCTTCCTCATCCGTGACATTCCCTATCGAGCGGGTTAGCGAGGCGCTGTGAAACCTCCCCCATTCATGCCCCATCATCCTCCCTCCCCACGTCCCCATTGCTGCCTCCATAATACCCCCCCCAACCTACTGCCACTAGGAGAGCACTTCCGGTGTGGGTAAACCTGGCGTCTGTTCTACCGTTGAATCTTCAATATCATCCAGGACGACCCATTGTTCATCGTTCTCTCAGTCCTGGCTTGCTCTATTGTCTCAGACCAGACGTAAGTAGAGTGATATCTGGTCCGTCAAAATTACGGATTAAACTCGACCAGAGAGAGAGAGAAAAAAAAGAAAAAAGTGTTTGTTTCTTTTGGGAGGAAGATATGAGTCGGTGGGAGGGGTGGTCGTGGCCCGTGGTGAGTTCCAGAAGGCTTTTTGACGGACCCACCCCCCGAGTGAAGAGATGAGGGCCTGTTATCTATCCTGCTGCTGCCCTCTCTCTCTCTCTCTCTCTCTCTCTCTCTCTCTCTCTCTCTCTCTCTCTCTCTCTCTCTCTCTCTCTCTCTCTCTCTCTATCTATCTATCTATCTATCTATCTATGAATACATTTCTGTATTTCATCATTCTTTTCTTTTCCCCTCTTTTTTGTTTTTTTTCTATCTCGGTTTAGCTAGTCTGGTGGTCCAGTCATTTCTCGTGAAGATATTACTATGTCTCTTTTTGGAAGAGGAAGCTCGAAGGGTTTGCGTAGGGACCAAATGTATGTCCCTCAGACCCAAGGGCACCTCACCTCCAAGGGGACCAGTGCCAACAGAGGTGTTTTCTGAAAGTTCAGCGTCGTCAGCACAGAGTCGTGGTGCTCTTCCTCCACCACCTCAGTCATGGCCATACATCTAACTTGTCAACATCCGGCTCTGAAGGCCATCTAACAGCAAACATTGGTCGTTTGGCATGAATTTTTCTCTTTATAAAAGCCAGTGTTGGGATACTATTCGCCATTTCCCGCGCTAGCGAGGTAGCGTTAAGAACAGAGGACTGGGCCTTTGAGGGAATATCCTCACCGGGCCCTCTTCTCTGTTCCTTCTTTTGGAAAATTAAAAAAAAAAAAAAAAGAGAGGGGAGGATTTCCAGCCTCCCGCTCCCTCCCCTTTTAGTCGCCTTCGACGATACGCAGGGAATACGTGGGAAGTATTCTTTCTCCCGTATCCCCAGGGATATATATATATATATATATACATATATATATATATATATATATATATATATATATATATATATATATATATATATATATATATATATATATATATATAATCATTCATTTCATCACATAACCACAAGAACCCTTTTAAGAGGTTCCGACGGATCGACAGGGTCTTCGAACGAGGCTATCACTCCTGTTCGTCAACAGACCATGGAACATCCCCGTCGTTGTTGTTGACGTCCTGCTCTGCGGTGTAACTATTCTCAGGCGGCGTCCGGTAGTACCGACACTTGGGGACACACGAAGGCAACACACACACACACACACACACACTGTGACTTTTAAGAACGGGGGGAAATAATCCGCTTAAGGACACAGTCCTCCGACGCGGTCCTGTGTCTGCTCGCTAAGGACCTTACACAAGTACTTACTCCGTCTATTACGAGGAATAAAGACCCGGTAATATTTGTCATGATGTAATACGTCTTCCCGAGGGAGGAGGAAGCCATTTCTTTTTCTCAAATGTAACTATCATATATATATGATAACAAGGCAAAAGTCTCTTGTTACACAACTTGGTTCACTACAGGAGAAGAACTGAACAATCCAGGTAAGATATCTAGTTTCTGTTTCACCATAACCTAACATCATCACTCCAGTTGTTAAGGCACAGCTCCAGATACTCATCTAAGAGGGATGTTATCACCTTCAAATCCTTCGTAGAAAACGAATGGTCCTCCCTATCTGCTCAGTACCTGAGCACTGAACGGAAGCTTGACGTACGGCCTGAATATGGACAGGGACGTGGACGATTCACGACTGAACGGAGGCTGTAGCGTGAGGTGAATCTGCCGTGGAAAGGTTCCCTCCTCCTCCACCTCCTCCTCCTCTGTTATTCTTCCCTCACGTCGTCTCAGGTCGTGTCATGGGTGTACCTCGCCCGTCGTGACAGGATTTTTTCAGAATCCGGCTCTTGGCAAGTGTCTTGGCGGGTTTCTGCGATCGCTGAAAGAAATGTCTTCCTTCCATCCTTCTTTCATCGTGTTTTTTTTTCTGTTATCGTGGGGAGAGGGTGGATCGTCTTCGAGGGCCATAGATACATCTCATTTTATTCTTAGGGAACATCGAGCACTCAGCGCCTCCAGAGCTGGAGACTACATCGTTCACGAACACTTCAAGGATCGTGTGTATGAAGGATCTGGCCGTCATAGCATTTGCTCTTAAGATGACCATCTGGATCTGTGTAGTACCTTAAGCCACTGGAATATTCCGTGTTGAGCCGATACACAGAGATGGATACCATACATGATTTGCTCATATTCCTCTCCTGTACTGACCATGTCATGTAACGAGAGGGCCTCTAGTTCCATTATCAGTTTCTTCTTCTACTGCTTTTACGTGAACTCCATCTTCTGTCAGTAGTGCTAAGACCAAACAACCTCGCTTGAATCTTGGGCCAGTGTCATCTGTTTATCTAGGTAACTCTTCATCACTCTTCATAATCACAAAGTAACTTTATCAACATTTCGACCCTTCTGAAGCCAGTCAGAAGTATCAAAAGACATGAATAAGAACGTCGGAGACTCGGGGGCTGCTTGAAACGGAAGCCGTCAAAGACTTGAAGCAACTCACGTTGTTATGAGATACAAACAGGAACAGACTGACCCGTTCCGGTTCGTGCCGTCACGTCAACTATTTCTCCAGAGACGATGAGACGGAACGGAACGAGGAAGACGAAGCTGACGTGCCCGTTCGTGTGAACAGCTCCATTTAACACATATATTTCATCATTTCATTTATTATTTTTCTTTTTTTTTTTTTGAAACGTAGCCAGTCTGTGAGGCGATGGAGGCAGGACGGAGAGTGTGAATCGGCCTTCACAGTGCGCATCCAGACCCCAGTCGATGCGGCATCTGTCTACCCCTGAATCTGGGGAAGATGGTTCCCGGTGCTCGTGCTGGGGGGCAGAGGAGGTTAGCAAGTCTATAGAGAATCAAGATCGCCTGATCTGCTGACTTACGGTGGAAGGTTCAGGGGCTGGCTGGGGTTAGGGTTGAGGAGCAGGGGAAGGCTTTGTTGGCTAGGTCTTGTAGCACTGAGGAGCCTGGAAGAGTGTTGGCACGTCTTCCGTGAGACGTAGGATGAGACACCACGATGGTGAAGAGGAGGAGGAGGAGGAGGAAGAGGAGAATGGTGGCGATGGGCAGGGATGGCAATTGTGGTGGGGATGGGGAAGGATAGTGGTGGTGGTGGAGTGGTGGGGGGCGGAGAGGAGTGGTTGTTGTGATGGTGGTGGTGGTGGTGGTGGAGAGGGATGATGGAGATGACAATGACAGAGAAGGGTGATAGTTGTGGTAGTGGTGGAGGAAAGGTGATGGTCGCAGTGGTGGACGACAAACACGAAAATAATATCCGACTATGACCTTCGGCTCTGAAGTCTTGCTTTGACACGGGATGCTGAAGCGCGCATCAATATTCATCGGCTTACAAAGTTAAATGGCCGTGTGTGTGTGTGTGTGTGTGTGTGTGTGTTTTGAGTAATGGCAAAGACCTGAACACGGATGTAAAAGTTGACCAATTAGTGAAGGCGAAGGGCCATGTTACATTGACGTGCAGTAGACCAGCTTTACTACCGTGTGAGGCAGACACACCTCATCGAAGTCGATCCAAGACTCAGAACGTGTTTCCCAACACGCACACTCGGGCCGCCCTTCCTTTGATGATAACATCATCCTCGTTGACCTCTGACCTCGGCAGATCAGCCGCGTCATCAGCCCTGGACACGGGGTGTGGCTCGTCGCCCTCATAACAATACGCCCGTCACTCTAGTGGTTCAGGGATCGATATTGCTTAACGTTTAATCACACACACACACACACACACACACACACACACACACACACACACACACACACACACACACACTCCTGACTGCTACTGATAGCTACTCCTGACAGTTACTGCTGACAGTTACTCCTGACAGCCACTCCTGACGGTTAATCCTGACAGTTACTGACAGTTACTCCTGACAGCCACTCCTGACAGTTACTCCTGACAGCCACTCCCGAGTTACTCCTGACAGCCACTCCTGACAGTTACTCCTGACAGCCACTGACAGCCAGTCCTGACAGTCACTTCTGATAGCCTCTAGCAGTTTCTCAAGGTCCCTGTCATTCCCAACCATTTAACGGGGGGGGCAAACTACAAACCAACAGACGTAGAGAGCAAAAAAACTATCGCTCAGACATCATTAATAGTGTCTGACATTCACTCTGATATTCAAACATCTGCACAACAGTTTAGACTCTTATTTATGAATACCATGTTCCATTTTCTGCTGATACTGACACTGACAAACTATCATTTCTTGTGACCATTTTCTTTGATGAGGTGAGTGACGCCGAACTCCTCCACATGGCTGGGGTATAATACACCTCGGCCATCTACCTGGCGACGCACGGCTCTCACCACACCTCTGCCTCCGTAGCCTTCAGACTTTACGAGCTGCAGCTGAACCCCGACGACCCCCACACACAACTGTGGATTCACATCTGTCTCGAAGATGGTTCGAACCGACGACTGACTCCGCGAAACGAACATTGTGATTCAAAGGTTTCGGGAGCTCATAGTCTGGGCTGCCGTACCCGACCCACTCCCGATAGTTCCGATGTCTCCAACAATTCCGATCACTTAACAGGTCGTTAGGAGAGATAGTTATGAAAGCAGGGATCCCTATGTTGGTGTTTGAGCAAACCTTTTTTGCCTACTGTGTTTTTAATTTCCTATCGAATAATGCTATTATAACGAACAGCTTGAGCTGACAGTGAAAGCGAAAAAGAAAGATATGAGCGTGAACTGCAAGGGAGGGAGTGCGGGTGATTGGGAGACCTACAAGAGAAAGCAGTATGACGTCGCGAGCTCACGTTTCTCATCCCGCCGTTCGCTACCCGTTCTCATATGCTTACCTTCTGCACGACGCCCATATTTTTTTTTCCCTCGCACGTGCCATCACTGTTTTCCTAAATACATCCCATTCCTCAACCCACTACTCTTGTGCTACTCCAAACATTCAGATCAATCTATCATCCTTTTTTTACATTGTTGATACTAAATATATAGAGCGTCCTAGTGCTTAACATCTGTTTAAGTCTAGAATTGGAAGTCTTTACTTTATTACTAAGAGGATTGGATGTCAATTTCTCATATGTTTCACCGTCGTTTAAGAGATCCTGATGGTTTACATCTCCAGTCCACTGCATCTAAACTTGGCACGGTCATACAGTAGGCAGAGGTGACCACAGACAGTCCAGCTATTGCTATAACCACAGGCCAGAACACGATCACACTGTGGATCACTTAACCACACCACACTGTACCCCACACCAGAGTATGCTGACCGTAATGTCATTGTCACTGTCTGATTTGGTAATACTGATAACTTGTAATCTGTCGCCATCGAAATTATCATTCTCATCGAAATTATTACGGAAGAATTATCAAGACAAGATACCAAGACGAGAGTAGATGAACATGCATCTCACTACCCAGGCCTAACAACAACAACAACAACAACAACCCCCAAAGCATAATACAACCCCCCCCCCCCCCCTTGTTTAACTACGAGGCAACCCTCACTCCATTCTCCCTTTCAAGTCCAGGACAGTTTCTACACTGGCTTGGCGGTAGCAGTGTGTGTACAACCTGTGCTCTGGTATTGGGATTTGAAACTTTGTGAGTTGTTTACACCTGGTGAGGCGGATTTCCTCTGTGAAACACGTCGTGTGGTGTAAAAGTTTCAGTAGATTAATCTGAACTCCTCCTGAAGTAAGATTACCCCATTATAAAAACAGGACAGTCGAGAGGATCATGAATAACTGAGGCTGAGAGATAATGAATAAATGGAGCTGAAAGATAATGAATAACTGAAGCTGAAAGATAATGAATAACTGAAACTGAAAGATAATGAATAACTGAAGCTGAAAGATAATGAATAACAAGCTGAAAGTTAATGAAAATCTGAAGCTTAAGGATAATGAATGACTGAAGCTGAAAGACAATGAATAACTAAAGCTGAAAGATAATGAGTAACTGAAGCTGAAAGATAATGAATAACAAGCTGAAAGTTAATGAAAATCTGAAGCTTAAGGATAATGAATGACTGAAGCTGAAAGACAATGAATAACTGAAGCTGTAAGATAATGAATACCTGAAGCTGAAAGATGAAGTAAGTACAAAGCCAGCGGTTGTGTGAGCGTGACTTCAGAACACCCACGAGGGCTTCTCCCTAACCCTGCAGTCACTACCCTCTTACCACATCCCCTCTCCACTCTCCCTCCTCCACCACCTCCCACTTCACCACAACCACTTCCCTCCCTCCCTCCTCCACCACCACCACTTCACCACAACCACCCCTTCCCCCCCTCCCCTTCCTCCTCTCCTCTCCTCTCACCACTACTCTTCCTTCCCTCTCGACACCTCACCACCACCACCGCCACTACCTCCCCTCCTGTCTACCTACGTAACACCACTTCCCCTCCCCCCACCTTCCTCCTCTCCTCTCACCACTACCCTTCCTTCCCTCTCGACACCTCACCACCACCACCACCGCCACTACCTGACCTCCTGTCTACCTACGTAACACCACTTCCCCTCCCCTTCCTCCTCTCCTCTCCTCTCACCACTACCCTTCCTTCCCTCTCGACACCTCACCACCACCACCGCCGCCACTACCTCCCCTCCTGTCTACCTACGTAACACCATTTCCCCCCCTCCCCTTCCTCCTCTCCTCTCCTCTCACCACTACCCTTCCTTCCCTCTCGACACCTCACCACCACCGCCGCCGCCACTACCTCCCCTCCTGTCTACCTACGTAACACCATTTCCCCCCCTCCCCTTCCTCCTCTCCTCTCACCACTACCCTTCCTTCCCTCTCGACACCTCACCACCACCACCACCGCCACTACCTGACCTCCTGTCTACCTACGTAACACCACTTCCCCCCGCCCCTTCCTCTCCTCTCCTCTCACCACTACCCTTCCTTCCCTCTCGACACCTCACCACCGCCACCGCCGCCACTACCTGACCTCCTGTCTACCTACGTAACCAGTGCCTCCTCATCCAGCCACCACTTGTGGAACGATCGCTGGAAGTGGTTCCCTTTGTGACTCAGTAGTGATCTGGGCGTTCTCCAGATCAAACACTTCCAGCGAAGAAGAAGAAGAAGAAGAGGAAGAAAAAAAAAATTTTCCCTTGTCCTCCGACATCTTAAAGATGATCGACAAAGGATGTTTTTTATCATCAGGGGCCCCTGACCCCCCCCTGTGTGTGTGTGTGTGTGTGTGTGTGTGTGTGTGTGTGTGTTTGTGTGTGTGTGTGTGTTTGTTTTTTCGCTCACGACACCAAAAATACTTGCACTCAGTTTCTTTTGTCGTCTTTTACACAAGAATGGTTGAGACGGAGCTCACAAAAAGATAATTATAAGCCTGGTGAAAACAGGAGCGTAGGGACGTTGATTACGTGGCTGTCTTTATTCTGTTATATGTGAGGAAGTCTGCGTCCTGAAGCAGGCCGCATTGTGAGATGGGATTATGTTGGTTGTGATGGGCGGAAGGCTGGGAGTATGTTGGTTGTGATGGGTGAGAGGAAGAGTTGGCCGGCTGACTGGTCCACATAGCTACTGTAGGTTTACTTAGCGACCGTCAGGTATTTGATCATGAACATCATCATCCATCATAAATAGTGACCAGGGCCGGCGAGGGCAGGAGCTCTCTACCACCTGCAGATAAGAGCAATGTGGAGGAAAAATCACAGACGCTGCTCTCTGTTACTTCTAATGGTTCATCCAAGGTTAAAACGATATACAGAACGGGTCACTGTGATCACAGCTCTGGCTAAATTCGCTGAAAAGAACTAAATCAGGTTAAGCTCATAACAACATGAGGGTCTGACCTGATGTGTGAAAAAAGAATTGGTTTATAGAACTATACACACACACACACACACACACACACACACACACACACACACACACACACACTTGAACCGTAAGTCAAGTGTCTTGGGCGTGCGGGTGTGTGTGTGTGTGTGGGTTGTGCGTGGCGGAAGAGCGTAATCCTCTGTGATCTTGGGTCATCACTCCTCCCACCTACACTGGGAGGGGTCGATGCTATAGGTGACGTCACAGTGGGGGGTCAGATGAACGCATCACTTCAACTGCCTGGCTTGACCATCAGGCAGGGGAAGTCTTTTTGTGTGGCTCCCATCATGCATTGCATGGAGGGAGCTCATACATGGGGCACTGCTTGGGGCCTCCGTGCTGGACGTGATGACTGAGGTGTTTCTTTACATACCATATCTTCGTCACTGGGTGCAGTCCCCCCCCCCCCCCCCCCTCTTCGTCCTGATGGCTGGGGATGCGTCGACCCAGGGGACATATGTAGCTAGTGTGTGTCTCCAGTGCAGCAAAGGTTTCGGGGATGCGTCAGTCCCCCTAGTCACACAGCCGGTGTTCGAACGCATGATCAAGTCGCGTGATATCGGGGCATTTGTAGCAGACGACGGCAACTCCTCTTCAGCTTCTGATCGGTCGTCGGTAAAAGGACTGGTTCTAGCCACAAGTGACAAAGCAATGCTAGGGGAAATTCCAAGAGCGACAGACCCTTTTCGTCCCCTTCTGAGGCTGTTTTGTGATAGTGGAAGAGACGTGTGAGTATCAGTGGTGGTGAGAGGAGACAGCTCTCTGATCCTGTTTGTGATACCGGAGTGGATGGATGGCCATGAAGCACGTGAAGATTTCTTTTTTATGCCACTGAGATTTCTAGAGGTGGTTCACACCGTTGTTAAAACTGTCCTCAAGATGATGATATCCAGAGTGGTGTGGGAGCAGCCACTGTTGACCAATACCTGCTGTACACCTTCACTTCACATGGAAAAAGAGGAGATGTAGACTGGGGAAGTAGATGATGGCGTCACCTAGCACACACACACATACACACCAGGTCAGTGTACTATGTGAAAGAGAGAACAATGCGGGGCACTTACTTGGTTTGGGAACTCTGTTCTTCAATTTGATCTACATGAGGATGCATGAGTGATACCAGAAGTTGGGTGTACTTGCCCGACACACATGATATCGGGAGTGGAGATAGATAGATAGATAGATAGACAGATAGATAGATAGACAGATGGATAGATAGATAAACAGACAGGTAGATAGACAAACAGACAGATAGATACGTATATAGATAGATAGAAACATTGACTGATAGATAGATAGATACATGATACATTGATAGATAGATAGATTCGTTGACTAACTGATTGACTGACTGATAGCTAGATTATGCGTAGATGAATTAATTTGCTTGTTTATAAGTACACATGGAGAAACATCGACACATTCTGGTACACACTTCTGTCGACTCTTACATCCCTCACCCCACTGTGTATAACACTCTTCACATTCAGCTCACACAGACGGATGCAACAGACGACCTCACCTCAACCTGCGTCAGTCCCGTAGCTAACAAGACCAACAACATCGTTACACAAGCAAGAAAACATCGTAATAGAACAACATCAAAATATCCGAACGTCTCTTTTTATTTTTTTTTCTTCCTTCTTCTTCCTGAGAATATCGAGTGTGTCTGTTTACCTCGTCAGGAAAATCTCTTAGGCCTATGGGATTATACATCTTTCTCTTTCCACTCTTTCGCTGTCTGATTCCACGAGGAATGAACCGTAAATTTTGATGTTATCTGGCAACAGTCAAGACGGGAGGTGTGTTGGGTAGCCCTACAAGCGGGAAGAAGCGGGAGGAAGCGGGAGGAAGCGGGAGACTCCACGCTGTGGAGCACTGTACAGTCTCGGGTTTCATGGTACACAAGAGGTTGGGCTGTAGGAACCACGGGAGGTGAGCTGTGGGGTGGGGGCCACAGGAGCGAGCTGTGGGAGAGACAAGAGGGGTGTAGGAACCACGGGTGATCTGCAAGAGCCACAGGATTTGAGTTGTGGGAGCCATGGGTGGGCTGCAGGGGACACAGGAGGTGGGCTGTGGGAAGCCACAGGAGGCAGGCTGTGAGAGACACAGGTGGGCTGCAGGAGCCACAGCAGGTGGGCTGCAGGAGCCACAGGTGGGTTGTGGGCGCCACAGGAGGCAGGCTGCGCGAGCCACGGGTGGGCTGCAGGGGCCACAGGAGGTGGGCTGCGGGAGCCACTGGTGGGTTCTAGGAGCCACGGGAGGCTGTGCCGGTGAGGTAACTGTTAAAAGGAAATCCCATTTCAGTCTTGTTGTCATATATATAACGTTCTTCGCACGCGAAACCTTATCTCTCGGTGGTGGTGGTTCACTTTGTCTCAAAAAAGCAAAGAGAAACAGAGAGGAGGAGCACTACCAACCAGGTGCTACGATCAGAGAGAGAGAGAGAGAGAGAGAGAGAGAGAGAGAGAGAGAGAGAGAGAGAGAGAGAGAGAGAGAGAGAGAGAGAGAGAGAGAGAGAGAGAGAGAGAGAGAGAGAGAGAGAGAGAGTTCTCACCAAATAAAAAAAAACCACCGCCTCATACGTTCCAGGAAAACCATTTGAAATAATTAATGAACCTGAGGTTAAGGGGACACCTCGAGTACGTTGTCCTCCTTATCCCTGATCAGTACGTCCTTCGGAGGGGCAAAAGCCTCCCGCCTCCGCAATGGCAACTGCGGCAAACGAAATAGTTATCTCCAGAGGAGAAGGAATACACCGTGCAGTCATAAGAAGAGACATGAGCAAAGCCTTTAGCCAAGTGTGGACAATCGGCTTCCATCATGAATCAGAGCAATCAGGCATACCTGGTGTCACAGAAAGACTTGCTGTGTAACTCTCTCTCTAGAGACCAACGCGACGTGGAAATCACTATCAACTCTGTGATGTTGCTAAGATTCTCTCCATTACTTTGGGGGTACCCCAGGGCAGCGTCCCATCACCAACACACTTCATAACTTATACACCTAACTTTTCCTCCTCCAGCTGGTGCGATGAACAAAGACGTTTCCTATGCCGACGACGCCTTTCAGATAGAAGTCTCAAACAACTCACTTCCAGAACATAGTCGTGTGGTGCAGCCAGAGTCAACTTGACTAAACAGATTCGAAAGGGATTGAGAATAAAAGCAAACATCAACAATTTACAGTTGTAGCGCCAGGAAGAATAAGACCCAACTACATAATCACAGAAGGTAACGTGATAACACACGGGAGGAGCTGCAGAATCCTGGGTCACACACTGACATCAAGTAGTATGATGGTAGATCGTATCAACAAGAGATCTCGACAACAGTACAAACATGGAAACGCGCTTGGTTTCCTCGAAGCCTTAGAACGCTCAAGGAGGCTCCAATCATCATCCATCGATGCACACAATCAACAATGTATAACTTAGCTTAGTGAATCTGCTTCAAAAAAAAACAGAGATACACTCCTCACATATACACACACACCATCAGTCTGGTTGGGTTATGTAAATAAGACACCAAAAACATATTTGCAGATAATCCCACACATACATCCAAATAACTTATACCAAACACCTGCACACACTTCCAGTCCTCCCTTCCATCTGTAACTATCCTTTCCTTTGTGCCACCTCTTCTTCCTCTCTTCTAACCACCCTATTAAAAAGAATACGTACTCACGACGGGGTTTTGACAAAAGACAGGGATACCTCGTCAGATGAGGGGTCAGGCGGGGAAGGCTGAGTAAGACGATGATCACAAGAGACGGGAGTCGTGGCCATCAGCAAAGAATCGGGTGACCAGAGACTTGTGATCAGATGACCACAGGCGAGGGTCATGATCTTAGCTCACACACTCATCCATGTTGACGGCTCCTGTGTTTATGAGACGGTCTGGTCTGTACACACCTGAATTGATACTGGGATTAATCTCGGAACTGTCTTTAATGATGCTGGATTTTGTGATATTCCTATCTACAGTGGAATGATAAGACGCAGTCTTATGTGAGCGTCGTTCTAGTCAACAGGGTTGCCGAAGTCTTGCATGTGCAAGAACGAAAGTGCTGGATCCTTGCTCAACACGAACGCTGTAATGATGTTGATATATCGTTCAATTCACTTCTTTTCTTACTGCAGTCTTTGCATGGTATTTAACAAACACAACCATCTGAATTTTCAAGCAAGTTTTTTTTTATAGGAGTTTCTCATTGTCTTGATGTTCTTAAATGCGATACTGTTATCAAATTCCTCATTTGTGTTGATGTTTTTAAATGCGATATTGTTATCAAACTGCCTAATCAGTTTGGGCAGTCCTAGGGAGTCGCTGTGGTACGGTATTACTAGAAGGATTTTCGTGTTATATGGCTCCTAGGCCCTTCAGTTCAAAAGTATCTTTCTGGCATAATACAAAAGTTAGTCAGTAAAGGTATTGGGGTAATCTAAGGACGATGCAATTTTACAAATTTTGTTAATTTCACCATCAAGAAATTCTGGTCTGCATATGCGGTACGCAGGAAGTAACAAGTGAAGTGAACACGGGTTGTTTTACTTTACCCTGGTGAGCTGAGTAGAAGTGTTTATATATGTATACACTGAGCAGACATTTGTATGCTTTCTAAAGAAATGCTGAACTTGAACTGGTTCCCATGTCTGCGCACCATGACATCCAAAGAAAGGCAGGGTTCCCTCATTTTCTTCCTCACAGCTGCTGAACTTCATTGAATAAACTCGGCTCCTGAATCTAGGGAGGAATTCACCGATGTCCCTCATCATTCGGCCGTATGCAAATTACGTCATCTACATGACGAAAACTATTTGGCAGATGTTGGTGTGGTAGACGGTAAACTCCGAAGAACGCCAGGTAGTGATCACACATCACGACAGAAAGGGGATTTCCCATCGCCGTGCCATCGTCATAAAGAAACTCGCAGAACGTGATGTGAAACTTCGATGGTGAGATGACAGCGTCGGCAGACCACGGAAGGAAGGGGGTGTGTGTGTGTGTTGTGCCCACCAAGTTCCTCAGACAGAAACTCCATCAAGTCGTCCGCAGGAGCATGAGTGGGTAGTGACTTAACGTCAAAACCTTTCGTGCTTATAACTGATTCATTTGTTGATAAGATCTTTGTAATTCCTTTATGTAGAATTGGGAAGCGGACCAGCTACTGGCTTCAACAGAGCTACAAGCTACTTCGATGGTTTATATATATATATAATGTGAATAAGAGCAAGGTTATTAGGTACAGTAGGGGTGAGGGTCAAGTCAATTGGGAGGTGAGTTTGAATGGAGAAAAACTGGAGGAAGTGAAGTGTTTTAGATATCTGGGAGTGGATCTGTCAGCGGATGGAACCATGGAAGCGGAAGTGGATCATAGGGTGGGGGAGGGGGCGAAAATTTTGGGAGCCTTGAAAAATGTGTGGAAGTCGAGAACATTATCTCGGAAAGCAAAAATGGGTATGTTTGAGGGAATAGTGGTTCCAACAATGCTGTATGGTTGCGAGGCGTGGGCTATGGATAGAGATGTGCGCAGGAGGATGGATGTGCTGGAAATGAGATGTTTGAGGACAATGTGTGGTGTGAGGTGGTTTGATCGAGTAAGTAACGTAAGGGTAAGAGAGATGTGTGGAAATAAAAAGAGCGTGGTTGAGAGAGCAGAAGAGGGTGTTTTGAAATGGTTTGGGCACATGGAGAGAATGAGTGAGGAGAGATTGACCAAGAGGATATATGTGTCGGAGGTGGAGGGAACGAGGAGAAGAGGGAGACCAAATTGGAGGTGGAAAGATGGAGTGAAAAAGATTTTGTGTGATCGGGGCCTGAACATGCAGGAGGGTGAAAGGAGGGCAAGAAATAGAGTGAATTGGAGTCATGTGGTATACAGGGCTTGACGTGCTGTCAGTGGATTGAAGCAAGGCATGTGAAGCGTCTGGGGTAAACCATGGAAAGCTGTGTAGGTATGTATATTTGCGTGTGTGGACGTGTGTATGTACATGTGTATGGGGGGGGGGGTTGGGCCATTTCTTTCGTCTGTTTCCTTGCGCTACCTCGCAAACGCGGGAGACAGCGACAAAGTATAAAAAAAAAAAAAAAAAAAAAAAAAAAAAAAATATATAACTGACCCAACTGAACGGGTAATTGGTCTTAATGGGTTGTTAGGTTTGTGTGCCTGGTTTCGAATCGTCACCACATATAAGTTTGTGAGCTAAGTCATGATTTGACCCTTTGCCTGTGGTCACCTGACACATGGCTCTGGTCACCCGATCCTTGGATGACCTCGACTCCTGTCTGTCTCTGGTGGTCACGTTTGACCTGACCTTCCAGTCACCTGACCCCTCACCTGACGAGGTCATGCGACTTACATATACATATACACAAGTAGCGAATATACATCAGATGCAAGTAGAACCACAAGGCAACGGAAAATACGAATTGTGAAGCTCTTTCGTAGAATCACATGGTCAGGACTGGGTGCAGATAAAGAAAAACAATATATGATATACTAGCGATTGATGGGCGGGTCCAGCAAACAGATTAAGAAACAGGTGAAGAGAAGTCACAGTGAAGTCACAGATCACCTTTTTGATGTCATCACGTCTCTCAGGTTACGAACTCAGGTGAAGCTATGTTCTGCGAAACATATTTACAATATTTACATATATATACATATCTTCTTTTTCAATCCCTATACCTTTTCTCTTGACCTCCTGCAGCTTTCTCTTGTACATCTCCCAATCATTTGCGCATCTTCCTCGTAAGTACCGCCCCAACACCTCTCTTTCTCTTTAACTTGCAACTTTACTGCGTCAGCCCACCACTCACTACCCTCTCTAATCAGCCCATCTCCCACCTTACGCAAGTCTCCTTTCCAAGCTCACCTACTCTCACCATTTTCTTCTCACCAACGGTGCTTCCTCTTTTTTGAAAATCTCTACAAATCTTCACCCTCGCCTCCCCAAGATAGTGATCACACATCCTACCAGCTGCTTCTCTCAGCATATTAACATCAAAAAGTCACTCTTTTACACGCCTGTCAATTAAGATATGATCCAATATGGCTCATTGACCATCTCTCCTACTGACATACCTATTCTCGTGTATGTTCCTCTTCCTGAACCAGGTATTTCCAATCACAATTCATTTTTCAGCACACAATTCCACAAGCTGTTTATCATTTCCATTCGTAATACTGTATACACCATACCCTCCGATTATACCCCGAACTGCCACATTACTCCGTCACCTTCGCATTCACATCACCCATCACTAGCGCCCGGTCTCTTATATCAAAACTGGTGACACACTCACTCAGCTGCTCCCACAAATATCTGCCTCTCATGGTCTTTCTTCTTATGGCCAGTTGTATAAGCATTGAAAAGCACCCATTTCTTGCCATCCACTTTCAATTTACTAACTTTATTCTAGAATTCACTTCCGTATACTCTTTCACAAACTCCTGCTTTAGGAATATTGCTACTCCATCCTTAGCTCCTGTCCTCTCACTAACTAATGACTTTACTCCCCATTCTTCCCATTTACCCTTGAGCTTTGTTTTACTCACAGCCAGAACACCCAGGTTTCTTTCTTCAAACATACTGTTTATCTTTCCTATCTTCTCATCTTGGTTACACTGACACACATTTAGATGCCCATCTTGAGTCTTCGAGGAGGAGAAGCACTCCCTGCATGGCTACTTCTGTTCCTTCTTTCAGAAACTGAAATACAGGAAGGGAAGGATTTCCAGCCAACCCCACTCCTGCCCCCTTTTAGTCGCCTTCTACGACATACAGGGAATACTGATCTGGTTACTTCGAGTGCACATACATCCTGAAACTTAGCATTTAACTATTCACATTATGTCCTCATCTGTATGACTGACTTCTCTTCCTAAGGCTATCAACCTCATACACTGGTCCCTTGCTGTTATTGTTCACCTCATGAATGTGTTTGAGTAGTTTAGGATCTTCTATTTTCTAATCAATCACGTTTCTTTCGTACCTCACTTGCTCCTCCCATCTCGTCCTGACGCAGCCATACCTGGATCTCTTGTATCTTTCATATACAGTTTGGCATCTGTGTCACTACATCTCTCTCTCTCTCTCTCTCTCTCTCTCTCTCTCTCTCTCTCTCTCTCTCTCTCTCTCTCTCTCTCTCTCTCTCTCTCTCTCTCTCTCCTTCCTTTTTTCCATTCCTTTCTAAACCAATATTATCATTTGTTTCCGTGTTTTTCACCTCTTATAATCCTGCTGTAGGTACACGCCTCTCCCATCCCATGAACTGTCGGTGCCACGGACTCTCTTATAACATTGCCTAAAGGCAGGTTTTGGAATTCTACCTCCCACTCCATTTCCTTGGATCAGACGTTTACGTCTTTGAAGTTCCCTTCTCCGTTTTCTTTCCAGTTTAATACTGTGTTTTTTTTTTTTCATCTTTAATAAGCACTTCCTTCTTCACTTATGTAATCCATCCTGAGTAATGGATGATCTCATTCCATCGTGAGTACTAGGTGATCTCATTTTCCAAGTTGACGTACGTCCATAGGTGATGTCTTTGTCATCAAGGCTATACTGCGTGTGAAGGCTCAATCTATATGGCTTTGATGGCATCCCTTTACCCTTATTCTTGGCGCAAAAGGACTTGAACGGAATCCAATTCAGTCCAGAGAATTGGAATCCTCAAGTCTTTATCCCCGTGCGGATTTAAGGTATTCTGGACTCTCTCTCTCTCTCTCTCTCTCTCTCTCTCTCTCTCTCTCTCTCTCTCTCTCTCTCTCTCTCTCTCTCTCTCTCTCTCTCTCCTTATGGATGAGATCCTCCACTCTACTAACACTCTACATGGATACCCCCTCCCTATACTTGCCCCTTCAGAATCGCCCTTTCATCACTTTTATTAAAGAATCTAATCTGATTCTGATCAGCATGAATTCTAATAAGGTGTCTCGGCAGATTTCATCAGTTACCACTTTTTTTTTTTGCAAAAAGTGTTTTCTGTAAGGTCCATTATTTCTCATCATGATCGAAGTGGCACGGTCAAAACACGCACCAACCATGGCTGTCCCGTATGAAAAGAAACGAGATATGAAGTGAAGAATTAAGAATATTACCAAAAGCTACTCAGGTGTTCGTAGACCCGATTCTGCATGGCAGGAAGTTTAGAGGAAGAGGGGAAAGACGACAGAGGGAGAAAAATTACACATATCTGATGTTTTAGTGAAGATAAGAGGTATTATAACGGTCAATCCTCGTATGGCTGATCTACTCGTGCCCCAGGACAAAGACCTAGTCTTAGTGACGAACACACACACACATACAGGTGGCTCAAAAGAGCAGCGACCAAAATGATACATGTAGAAGAGAGAGAGAGAGAGAGAGAGAGAGAGAGAGAGAGAGAGAGAGAGAGAGAGAGAGAGAGAGAGAGAGAGAGAGAGAGAGAGAGAGAGAGAGAGAGAGAGAGAGAGAGAGTAACATCAAAGCTTTAAGAGAGAGAAGGATGGTTGGAGAGAGGTGATGCCTGGATAATTAATGAGACGGAAGTCTTTTGATTTCCACTCTCGCCACCAGGGTGGGACGACTCCCCCAATTTGGAAATGAAACAGCTGCTCACAAGCAGACTTTGGCAAGTTAATTATGTGGGGGTTTTCAGGGTAGAGTGGAGGATATAAGATTTATGCCCAACAGGTTTAATTTATCTCAGGGGTGAACAGTGGTGTTTTAAGATACAACAGATGTGGATGCGTAAGATTTAGAAAGCAATAAAAAGAAAAAAAAATCGCATCATACTTGCACTAAGCATACGAGAACGGATATATTCAGTGCGAGAAAGAGATCAAATATTAGAGAGAGAGAGAGAGAGAGAGAGAGAGAGAGAGAGAGAGAGAGAGAGAGAGAGAGAGAGAGAGAGAGAGAGAGAGAGAGAGAGAAATTTTTAGCGGTATTATCAGCATGAATGAAAAATGGACCTAAATATAAAAGAAAGAAAAGGTCACTTACGGACTGAGGAAAGAGAGCCGGCGACAGGACAGAAGACAGAGGAAAACCACAGTCGATAGGATAGTAGGAGGAAGATGACCCCGTCAACGAACACTGCAACAGAAGAGTGAAAAAACTGAAAAAAAAAAACTAAAGGAGGAATTTGAGGATGGAAAAAAAACTCAGGGGGTAAAAAGCGGGTAGACTGAAGGTTAAGCAAAGCTTCTAGAACTCAGGAGGAAGAAGCGGGCAGACTGAGGGTTGAGCAGAGCTTCTAAAACTCAAGGAGGAAGAAACGGGACAACGGGGCGATAGCTGGAGAGGTTAGAACCGTCTCCATTCGTAGGGATGGGCTGCACCAACGTTTACTTCCAATAAATGAAATAAACGAGCAAGGAGGATCTAATCTACCTCAGAGACACGCTTCCAAAGGACTCGATAAGGTATGTCACCTGATCACAGGTGGGAACACTTTGAACGACAAACAGGTCGAGCTTCTTTTGGTTGAGGATCTGAGAGATTCATCAGTAGATGAAGGAGTTGAACAAGCACATTTTCTTTCTGTGAATTCGTGCTTAGCTTTACGAAGAGCAGATCTTGCAATGATTCCAAGGAGAAATGCAAACGTCGTGTGATTTTAGGGGATGGGTAGAGAGTTTCATGGCCCGGCTCCCTCTATCCCTGATAAGACAAGTGTCAGAGCAGGAGGGACGATAGCAAGACTGGTGAGGGATATGATATGGTAGAAGGAGGGACACAAGAACCCCATCGTTGCCGCCAAAGTGAGCTGTGCTACATAGTCAGCACAGCTTACGGTGTGTGTGTGTGTGTGTGTGTGTGTGTGTGTGTGTGTGTGTGTGAGTTGGTTTTGAGACCAGAACTCGAGATCATTAGAACAGAAGGAATGATGAACGGTTGCTACGCTGACTGAAGGTTACATCAGATATCCAAGACCACATTGTGGCCTTCCATAATGGATGACTAAAGATGAAAATATACCCAAAGATCTCTTCAAGGCCAGAGTCTTTCATCTTTCATTTTTCACACCACTGGATAACCTTGTACATAAAACATGTGTCACTAGTGAGAAAGTATGTGTTCTAATTGCATATATTTTGCGTTTCGTGTTTCGTTCTAGACATGTTTTAGTATCATGAAGTGGTTGAAGCTGCGAAAATGTTCTTCATCAAAGTAATAGGATATTGTGCACTTCTTCATTAAGAAGACCTCTTCACACACACACACACACACACACACACACACACACACACACACACACACACACACTTGGGTTTTTTGTATGTCTGTCTGTCAATCTTTTTTACTCTAAAACATTAATCTTGTTGAAGCTAAAATTGTTTTTGTAGGAACGAATACTTTCGGGTCAAAGGTTATAAGGTCGCTTGGTTTTGAGTTAACGTAAGCGGAAACTGAAGAAAATAACGGTAGTGGGGAAATAAACGCACACACACACACACACATTATACGTATATATATATATATACATATATATATTTATATATATATATATATATATATATATATATATATATATATATATATATATATATATATATATATATATATATATATATATAGAAAGTTAATACAAGGAGGGGAGGATTTCTGGCCCCCCGCTCCCGTCCCCTCTAGTCGCTTTCTACGACACGCGAGGAATACGTGGGAAGTATTCTTTCACCCCTATCCCCAGGGATAATATACATATATATATACATATACACATACACGCACATACACATACATACGCACATATACACACACACACATACATATATATACATATGAAAAATGTAAGAAACAATTTAGAAAACTGAAACTTCTAGCTTGAAATGAATGAAAAAATGAATGTCACATAATGGTAAAGTGTGTGGAAGAAGAAAGTTAAGAGTAAATGTGAATAAGAGCAAGGTTATTAGGTACAGTAGGGTTGAGGGTCAAGTCAATTGGGAGGTGAGTTTGAATGGAGAAAAACTGGAGGAAGTGAAGTGTTTTAGATATCTGGGAGTGGATCTGGCAGCGGATGGAACCATGGAAGCGGAAGTGGATCATAGGGTGGGGGAGGGGGCGAAAATTCTGGGGGCCTTGAAGAATGTGTGGAAGTCGAGAACATTATCTCGGAAAGCAAAAATGGGTATGTTTGAAGGAATAGTGGTTCCGACAATGTTGTATGGTTGCGAGGCGTGGGCTATGGATAGAGTTGTGCGCAGGAGGATGGATGTGCTGGAAATGAGATGTTTGAGGACAATGTGTGGTGTGAGGTGGTTTGATCGAGTGAGTAACGTAAGGGTAAGAGAGATGTGTGGATATAAAAAGAGCGTGGTTGAGAGAGCAGAAGAGGGTGTTTTGAAGTGGTTTGGGCACATGGAGAGGATGAGTGAGGAAAGATTGACCAAGAGGATATATGTGTCGGAGGTGGAGGGAACAAGGAGAAGAGGGAGACCAAATTGGAGGTGGAAAGATGGAGTGAAAAAGATTTTGTGTGATCGGGGCCTGAACATGCAGGAGGGTGAAAGGAGGGCAAGGAATAGAGTGAATTGGAGCGATGTGGTATACCGGGGTTGACGTGCTGTCAGTGGATTGAATCAAGGCATGTGAAGCGTCTGGGGTAAGCCATGGAAAGCTGTGTAGGTATGTATATTTGCGTGTGTGGACGTATGTATATACATGTGTATGGGGGGGGTTGGGCCATTTCTTTCGTCTGTTTCCTTGCGCTACCTCGCAAACGCGGGAGACAGCGACAAAGTATAAAAAAAAAGAAAAAAAAAAATATATATATATATATATATATACAGCTACTTTTAGTAAGATTCACAGAAGCAAGGAGGCATATGCCATGGACGCCTACGTGAGATCAAGACGTTTACATTACTGGGACAAGTCAAGTGCGTCCATCCTCACTCACTCCTCGTCCATCCTCACTCACTCCTCCTGCTTGATGAGAAAATATCCTAAGACCTCAGCTGGCTGGGGAAGGGAGGGAGGAGGGGAGGCCAACAGGGATACATCATGACGGAAATCAAGATCATACACTGACCAATGCCCATCGGGAGGACTGACTGCCAAGTCTTGCTTGCTTTAATCATATCATTTTGAGTCTCTTGCAGGACAGGAGGAGATGAGATTCGAGGTCGGCAGTACACAGACTTGCGAGGCGAGGTAGATACGTTGTATACCATGTTACTAACGCTCACGTTTCCATGTTGTGCTAACGTTCTCTCCTCTTTTTCCCCTCGGCAGGAGAAGTAACGGGGCTGACAATGATGGCCTCAACGACTCTGACCTCGTCTCGTAGCCTGCCCTGACCTGACCTGATTCCCTCGTGATGGCCCACAGAGTCCTCCTCTCTCGCCTCACGATGTTCGTCCTTCACCTCTGGGCGGCCGTTGAAGCCACGCCAGTGGCCAGTCGGATCAGGACCGAGGTCATAGACGCCCACCACCACCACCACTCGAGACTCTCCCTCAGGAACTTCTTCAGGAAGTCCGACGGCCGATCTGACTTCGAGATCGAGGGGGAGGCAGATCGGAACGAATCGGCCGTTGAATTGCATTACCACCCCGGTGGCTCTCGGGCTTCACCGGGGAGGCGAAGTGATGTGTGGGCCGGTGCCACAACGACCCCGACCTCTCCCCCTGGCCTCAGTGAAGGGAGTGGAGACACTGCCGACGACCCAGGTCTCCAGCAGTGGTTTAGTGAGGCAGACGACGCAGACGGGAACCAAACGAATCCTAGATCTATAATCTATTGTACGAACGGCGTGAGAGATTTGATCTACAATACCTCAAGTGGTGTCATTTCCACTGAAATGATAAAGTACGAAAATTTTTCCGCAGTGACGGACGTCTATAGCAACAAATCACTCCTTGTAGAAAACGGGGGATGGAAGGAGAGTCTCCTAGGTATAAGAAATGGTGAGGTGAGTGAAGCGTCCCCGTGTGATTACCCTAAGCCAGTGCCTTCGGCGTGGACGTCTTTCTTCAAGGACCAGGAGCTCTTGTGCCTAGTGAACCCCCACTGGCTGCAGTACGACCCTCCCTCACACCTGAGCCACCTGGTCCTGGCCTCAGTGTACGTGGTCATCATGGTGGTCGGTCTCGTTGGGAATGGCCTCGTCATGTACCTCTTCATCAGGTGGGTACTCCAGGAACTGACCGATGGCAGTCAGTCTACTTCTTCTCTCGTAGTAATGTCTTTCTCTTACAGTCAGTCTGCTTCTTCTCTCGTAGTAATGTCTTTCTCTCACAGTCAGTCTACTTCTTCTCTCGTAGTAATGTGTTTCTCTTACAGTCAGTCTACTTCTTCTCTCGTAGTAACGTGTTTCTCTTTCAGGCAAGTGAGTGAAGAGGACTCACGTGTGGAACAGAGTAACGTCTGGTGCATTGGATTGATAAACTTAATTCATCTTTGATGAAGTCATGAAGTAGATTATGTGTGGATTACCAGCATCATGAAGATATTCGTGCCTCGCTGTTTTCATTAGCACATAAAATCTACACTTCTGGCAGTATGAGAGGGTCTTGTGTTGCTAAAAACAATGTCAGGGGTCGGAATTATTAGAATATATATGAACAAAACTGTACTGTCTATTTCAACAGTGATTCACCAGAAGTGAAATAAACGTACACAAACACATCATCATGACTGCCTCATCTATCCAGGTGCAGTCCATAGGCTGCACGTCGTCCCCTATATACCCCACTGATCTGATTCATTCTTTTCCCCATGTATACCACTCACCTTCCTTGAGCGTTCGGACCCCGATACCCCAAAACCTCCTTTTTCTCCATCTCTCCTTCTCGATGTTCTCCCTCCCCTTAGCTCCCTCTACGTCTGACGAACATTCTTTGCTTAGAATCACATCGTCATCTCATCACTCCACGACCATGTAATGCGTGCTACCAGCTGTTGATCATGTATATTATTCTTAGCCCACATATACGATTTCCAACGACATACTGAGCGTCTCTTCCACTGAGCGTCCATTCTTCTGAGCGTCCTATTCACCAGCGTCCGCCGTCAGGGAAGGAACAGGCCTTTTGTGTGTGTGTGTGTGTGTGTGTGTGTGTGTGTGTGTGTGTGTGTCAAGGTCGTGTCGCGTCTCTGGTCTGTGAGCAGGCTGGTCACATATCAACTTTAAGCCACAGAAGTGGAGCCACTCCCTCTGTGGTTTGGTGTTGGTGGAGACGTATAGACACAGTGAGATAAGTGAAGGGATATAATAGCTTTCTGTGGTCAGGTTTGAGCCCCTCCTAACGTGTTGTTGTTTGGAATATAGTGTTAGGAGTTTGTTTATGTGGGAGGCTGAACCCCATCTCACGGCACAGTATACTTATAAGAATGACGTAGTCATGTCCTCATAAAAGTGTACTTTTCATCATAATCTTTATCGCTACTACCATCACTTACAGTGTAAGTTTCCTTCGTACTTATAACTTCAGTGGAAGTTATCATAACACTGAACACTTTCAGTCTGAGATCCTACGGTGTTTACCTTCCCCTTCCCAAACCCCCCTACACTTCAGATCGCTCGCCACGGTCGTCTAACTTTCCATTGTGTGGTTCTCCCGCGTCTAACGTTGCATTAGATAACCTCCCAGGAAGGTGCACCTGAGGAAGATCTTCTTCATTATATACATGTCTTCCATGCAGGGAGCAGCTGGCGTGTGAATGTATACGACGAAAACGCAAGACAAAGGGCCATGTCACTCGCCTTGTCTCGCGTCGTCACGGTAACTGGCTGCTCCTGTGTCGTGGGTAGGGGAGAGAGAGAGAGAGAGAGAGAGAGAGAGAGAGAGAGAGAGAGAGAGAGAGAGAGAGAGAGAGAGAGAGAGAGAGAGAGAGAGAGAATAATTCATGTCAGAAACAAAAGAACCAGGAAGACAAACCCGGGTGAGGAGGGGGGTGTCTGGAGTGTGTACCGGCAACTTAAGTTATGCACACAAACGCACTCTAGTACACCTCGAGTGCACACTCAACGCTTGTACACTAGGGGAGGGGGAGGGAGATGGGGTGTCACACACACACTCGTCCACACGCACCAGAGAATTCGTGAATAATTCCCAGTGTCATTGTCAAATCTTTGGTAAATTCCTGAACCGTTCTTGACAGTCTGAGAAACATTGCCTCCTTCACTTCCATTTACTCCCCCCAATGAATCATACACTGCGCCTATTGTTGCGTATGATATTGTTTACGTGTTCGTAACCTGACCCGTCCGACTGTCCGTATGTCTTCGTTCGTGTCGAGACTTTCGAGAAAAATGTACGAAATTGCGTCAGCATTTTGACATGAGCGGATTTTTCTTTACCCATAATTTGTTCTTGGACGGTAGACCATTTCTGATATTCTTTCTCCTACTGTGACGTATCACTGAATCAAACTCGTTCT
>NC_092232.1:13808814-13831314 GCF_036320965.1 Panulirus ornatus
ATTTTCCTGAACAAGAAAATACAAGATGTATTTTCTAACGTGATATTTTTTGAGTATATCTATGATACAAAACATTATTATCAATCGACGCGGAAATAAATGTTGTTCCTTCTAAAGGAGAATATATATATATATATATATATATATATATATATATATTTCTTTTTTTCTTTTAAACTGTTCGCCATTTCCCGCGTTAGCGAGGTAGCGTTAGGAACAGAGGACTGGGCCTTTTTTGGAATATCCTCACCTGGCCACCTCTGTTCCTTCTTTTGGAAAATCAAAAAAAAAAAAAAAACACGAGAGGGGAGGATTTCCAGCCCCCCGCTCCCTCCCCTTTTAGTCGCCTTCTACGACACGCAGGGAATACGTGGGAAGTATTCTTAATCCCCTATCCCCAGGGATAATATATATATATATATATATATATATATATATATATATATATATATTATACTTTGTCGCTGTCTCCCGCGTTAGCGAGGTAGCGCAAGGAAACAGACGAGAGAATGGCCCAAGCCACCCACATACACATGTATATACATACACGTCCACACGCGCACGTATACATATCGATACATTTCAACGTATACATATATAAACATACACAGACATACACATAATACACATGTACATAATTCTTACTTGCTGCCTTTATTCACTCCCGTCGCCACCCCGTCACATGAAATGAAAACCCCCTCCCCCGCACGCGCGCGAGGTAGCGCTAGGAAAAGACAACAAAGGCCACAGTTGTTCACACTCAGTCTCTAGCTGTCATGTATAGTGCAGGGAAACCACAGCTCCCTTTCCACATCCAGGTCCCACAAAAATTTCCATGGTTTACCCCAGACATTTCACATGCCCTAGTTCAATCCATTGACAGCACATCGACCCCGGTATACAACATCGTTCCAATTCACTCTATTCCTTGTACACTTCTCACCCTCCTGCATGTTTAGGCCCCGATCGCTCAAAATCTTTTTCACTCCATCCCTCCACCTCCAATTTGGTCTACTATTCTTCCTCGTCCCCTCCACCTCTGACACATATATCCTCTTTGTCAATCTTTCCTCACTCATTCTCTCCATGTGACCAAATCATTTCAATACACCCTATTTTGCTTTCTCAACCACACTCTTTTTATTACCACACATCTATCTTACCCTTTCATTACTGACTCGATCAAACCACCTCACACCATGTATTGTCCTCAAACATCTCATTTCCAACATATCCACCCTCCTCCGAACAACCCTATCTATAGTCCACACCTCGCAACCATATAACATTGCAGGAACCACTATTCCTTCAACAATATCCATTTTTGCTTTCCAAGATAATGTTCTCGCCTTCCACACATTCTTCAACGCTCCCAGAACCATCGCCCCCTCCCCCACCCTGTGACTCACTTCCGCTTCCATGGTTCCATCCGCTGCCAAATCCACTCCCAGATATCTAAAACACTTCACTTCCTCCAGTTTTTCTCCATCCAAACTTACCTCCCAATTGACTTGTCCCTCAACCCTACCGTACCTAATAACCTTGCTCTTATTCACATTTACTCTCAGCTTTCTTCTTTCACACACTTTACCAAACTCAGTCACCAGCTTCTGCAGTTTCTCACCCGAATCAGCCACCAGTGCTGTATCATCAGCAAACAACAACTGACTCACTTCCCAAGCCCTCTTATCCACAGCAGACTGCATACTTGCCCCTCTCTCCAAAACTCTTGCATTCACCTCCCTAACAACCCCATCCATACACAAATCAAACATCCATGGAGACATCACGCACCCCTGAGAACCAGTCACTTTCCTCTCTTCCTACTCGTACACATGCTTTACATCCTCGATACAAACTTTTTCCTCTTAATACTTAATACTTAATACTTTCCAAAGTGTGTTAAAGAGAAAATTCTGTTTTAATATTAAATACCAATGTATACTTAACACTCACTAGCTTTTCGTTATTAATTATTTTTTTAATCTTCCTCACCACACGTTTTGTTCCATCTGATAAAATGATAATTAAATGTCCTATGTTCATTTTCATTTAATTCTTGAAACACACAAGATATTGCGGGCATACGAACACCGGTCATCTTGTCATATTGATCACAAATGATACAAGACAATACATAGAAAAAAAAAAAAGGACTGAATCACATCTTAAAATGTTACAATTGAGGAACTGTGACGTAGATGATATGTTGATCGGTGGACCGTGTTCCCTTGGAATTCATTTGCGACAGTGTGGTCAGAAGGGGTCAGACTCATCAGGTTAACGATTTAGGAAATTGCCTGACGTCTCCTTACGTGGGAAAGTCAAGTGGTGGTAGAGAGTGAGGTTATTTGGGATATGGTGGAGAATAATTTCTAAACTCCTCGTTGGTCCTGTACTGTGATGTTATACCAAGGGTTTGCAGTCTTGTATGTGCGTAGCTTCTGTTAACTGTTGTCTTGTAAGGTCGTGGGAGTGTTTCAGTGTTATCATGTTTCGAGTGAGGTTCATGTTACGTTCTTGTTTGCAAATGTAGTTAAGGGCCTCCGTTCTGAGGATGAAGTGTTAAACTTACGGATTTGATCGGCTTAACACAAAGGACAATATCAACTTTACTGCATCAACCTCTGCTGCTGGTAAAAGACTTTTTTTTTTCCAACGTAGAACATTAAACGCTTTTATAACTCATTTGCCTGAGTGAGATATATTTTATCTCCACCAAATCCATTCCATATTTGCTGTCCATAACTCGTCTCCCTTCCTCCTCTATCTCCTCTTTTCACTCCACTCCATCAATACGTCTTCATCACTCCCCTTTCCCCTCTCCATCATTCTTCTTCCCCTTTTCCCTCTCATCTTTGTGTGATACCCTAGACCTCCCAATCTTCCCATCCTATCTCCAGGCAGAGAGAGAGAGAGAGAGAGAGAGAGAGAGAGAGAGAGAGAGAGAGAGAGAGAGAGAGAGAGAGAGAGAGAGAGAGAGAGAGAGAGAGAGAGAGAGGTGAGAGCGGCGGGGAGGTGGTTAAAGGTGAAAGGTTCATATGGTACTTAGTTAATATTAATTAGCAGGTGTTTCACGTGCCTTATTAGTCAAGAGATCTCAGCTCAGGCGAGTCAGTTTGAATGGCCATCATCGTATGAGGGAGGAGGATGTATATATATGTATGGCCTGGCATATGTGTATGGCTCAAAAGAGAGACATATGGATTATCCACAATCATGGATGCGTTGATTAGATAAGACACTGGATATCTTACGGATGGATGCGTTGATCAGATGGACAGTTGAGGTATACTTTACAGATATTCCGAGGCAAAAGATTCTTAATATACCACTGCATCTAAGACAACCCACTGGAACACGGGTGGCGGGTGGCTCAGGCGCGACTGGGGGATCTTATCTCCGTCAGTGGCACAATAACCTCGCGGAGGAGAACTTAGTAAACAAGCCGCCCACTGAGACGACCGCCAAGCTCTCCCGAAGTGCCAGAGTTGACATGTTGAGGGTGGGGGAGACGGAGGAGGTGGAGGAGGAGGGGGCGGTCGGACGCGTGGTGGTGGTGGAGGTGGAGGTGGAGGAGGTGTCATAGTGTAAGTGTGGGAGGGAGGGGAAGGGGAACAGAGGGTGAACGTGCCCAATTAGACGTAACGAGGTACGATGGTGGTTGGATGACCCTCAGGGGGGGGGACAAGAATATCGTACGTACAGTGGGGCGGGACCTTAAGGAAAGAGAGAGAGAGAGAGAGAGAGAGAGAGAGAGAGAGAGAGAGAGAGAGAGAGAGAGAGAGAGAGAGAGAGAGAGAGAGAGAGAGAGAGAGAGAGAGCAGCCCTCGTGAAAGCAGTAGAAGAAAAGGACAGCAAAAGCAAAGGTTCTCTCCCCATCCTCCACTCCACTCCGCCCGGCAACACACGCAGGACGGAGAACGAGTAAGAAAAAAGAAAAAAAAGAAATGCCTTACAGGTTTAATAAGCCTGAACGAGAATTTTTGATAGGCAAGTCATCATAAGGTAGAGTGAACATGATTTTGTCATGCATCCCATCACCAACCACATGCATCCTCCCCCTCAGTTGTCTGTTATGAAGACAAATACTCTAAGGATAAACCCTGAGCTCAAGCTCCAGCCTCTCGACTTACCATTCCTGGTGTTGAAGGATGACACAGCCATTCTAAATGACTCTCTCAAAGCACTTACCATGCCTCTATCATTCCTGGTGTTGAAGGATGACACAGCCAATCTAAATGACTCTCTCAAAGCACTTACCATGCCTCTATCATTCCTGGTGTTGAAGGATGACACAGCCATTCTAAATGACTCTCTCAAAGCACTTACCATGCCTCTATCATTCCTGGTGTTGAAGGACGACACAGCCATTCTAAATGACTCTCTCAAAGCACTTACCATGCCTCTATCATTCCTGGTGTTGAAGGATGACACAGCCATTCTAAATGACTCTCTCAAAGCACTTACATTGCCTCTATCATTCCTGGTGTTTAAGGATGACACAGCCAATCTAAATGACTCTCTCAAAGCACTTACCATGCCTCTATCATTCCTGGTGTTGAAGGATGACACAGCCATTCTAAATGACTCTCTCAAAGCACTTACCATGCCTCTATCATTCCTGGTGTTGAAGGATGACACAGCCATTCTAAATGACTCTCTCAAAGCACTTACCATGCCTCTATCATTCCTGGTGTTGAAGGATGACACAGCCATTCTAAATGACTCTCTCAAAGCACTTACATTGCCTCTATCATTCCTGGTGTTCAAGGATGACACAGCCAATCTAAATGACTCTCTCAAAGCACTTACCATGCCTCTATCATTCCTGGTGTTGAAGGATGACACAGCCATTCTAAATGACTCTCTCAAAGCACTTACCATGCCTCTATCATTCCTGGTGTTGAAGGATGACACAGCCAATCTAAATGACTCTCTCAAAGCACTTACCATGCCTCTATCATTCCTGGTGTTGAAGCATGACACAGCCATTCTAAATGACTCTCTCAAAGCAGGTGACGTGGGTTAATCAATGTTGGTGTGTGACCGCAACTTGGTCAGGGAGAGATGAGTGGTTGAGAAGGTAGCATGATATATACCTCACTACGTTATGATAATGGAATAAATGAATTATTCAATACCGGAGAGTGACAAGTGATGATCAAGCCTAATTTTAGAAGACATTATAGATGTTGCTCTGAGCAACTTATTTCTGGGAGCTAATTCGACACATCACGAACGTCGCTGGTAAAGAATTATTTCATACAGTCCGGATTAACTCGATGACCTCTTTTGAGTTTGGATCCATTTCCTGTCGTCGGCAGTGTTGGCGCTGCTGTAGAGAAATTTTTTAATATCAACGTTGTTGAATCTTTGAAGTATTTTTGAAACATTTTCATATATTTGCACCGGAGGCGCCTCGTTCTTAGGGGACAACATGTATAATTACCGCAGTCTTTCCTCATCATACGCTCTGTAACGCAAGGAAGAAATCAACCGAGTTGCTCTTCGCTGCGTTGCTTCCACTTCAAGGATATAATTGATCAAGTAAGGCGGCCCAAAACTGCACTCTGCATATTTGAGGTGTGGTCTAACTCGGCCTAGAAGGCATTGTGGCAATACATCTCAATCCTTGCACTTCTACGTAAAGTATCTCTTCATGAATCCTAACATACTAGTGCGTTCTCAGCAGTTTCATTGCGTGGTTTCACTGCAGTGCTGGGAGAACTTGAAGTTATTGGAGACAGTGACCCTTAGAAGGGGGGAATGTCCCTTATTTTGTCGCCCAACAGTTCATAGTCAGTCTTTTGTTTAGGTTTCCTACTGGCAACGGTTCACACATTAAAATGACGTTAAATGGCATATGCCATTTACTAGACCATTCTGCTATTTCCTCTAGTTCCTCATGTAATCTTAAGCTATCTTCTTCAGCTCACAGCAAGTGACGTTAAATGGCATTTGCCATTTACTAGACCATTCTGCTATTTCCTCTACATGCTCCCGTAGTCTTAAGCTATCTTCTTCAGTTTAGTATGGCACTGCCGATCCTAATGTCATCCACAGTTTTTGGAGACTAGTTTATCTAATCCTACGTCGATGTCGTTAACGTAAATGAGGAAAAGGCACAGGCCCAAGAGACGGATCCGTGGGAGACTCCACAAGCGACGGGCGACCACGGTGATGATGATTTCCCCTCCCTAGTCATTTACGACTCTCTGCTTCTTCCTATCACGTAACCAGGCGTCTTCTATCCAATGTTCCTGACTTTGCGCATCAAGTGGAACGTTGGGGAGGAGGGGACTTTGTCAAATGCTTTCTGGAAGTCGAGAAATATTACATTTTTGCAGTTTGCCTTGTCGTGGGTATTGAATAATGCATGGTGTAATATTCGAGGAGGTTTGTAAGAAGGCATGAACTCCGTCTTCTAAAACCATGTTGTGTATTAGTGATCCGGCTGTGTTGTTTCAGATAGGCTACGATTATTATCATTATCATTCATTATCATTACTATCATTATTGTTATTATTATTAATATTATTATTTTTCTTTCTTTTCTTTTAAACTATTCGCCATTTCCCGCGTCAGCGAGGTAGCGTTAAGAACAGAGGACTGGGCCTTTTTTGGAATATCCTCACCTGGCCCCCTTCTCTGTTCCTTCTTTTGGAAAATTTAAAAGAAAGCGAGAGGGGAGGATTTCCAGCCCCCCGCTCCTTCCCCTTTTAGTCGCCTTCTACGACACGCAGGGAATACGTGGGAAGTATTCTTAATCCCCTATCCCCAGGGATAAATATTATTATTATTATTAATATTATTATTATTATTATTATTATTATTATTATCATTATTATCATTATTATCATCATTACCATTCTTATCATCATCTATCATTATCATTATTATATCATTACTATCATCATTATTGTTATTATCATTATTATTATCATTATTAATCACAATTATCTTTATCATTTATATTATTAACCATCATTATAACTATCATCATCATCATCATTCTCATCATGTTCATGATCATTCTTGTCACCTTTATCATTTTTCTGCATCGTCATGTTATCATCACCACTGTGAAGGAATACTCTGTGGAGTTTGATCGTATGTGGCGCAATGGTTCACGCTCACTCTCCAATGACAAGCTACAGCCTGGACGCGTGCAAATAGGACCATATTTTCATCTATTCCTGACGCTACAACACCGTTATCATCATGAGTGCCGCCTTTTAACGTTAAGGTAACACCCTACTGCTATATTCATCATTATCATTATGATAATGGATTGTTCACTCTAGTAATACAGTCAATATCAAGCTTTCTATTGCTCTTCTCTATTTAATTCTTCTTCTTCTTCTTCTTCTTCTTCTTCTTCTTCTTCTTCTTCTTCTTCCTCTTTTCTTCTTCTTTTCTTCTTCTTCTTCTTCTTCTCCTTCTTCTTCTTCTTCTTCTTCTTCTTCTTCTTCTTCCTCTTTTCTTCTTCTTTTCTTCTTCTTCTTCTTCTTCTTTTCTTCTTCTTCTTCTTCTTCTTCTTCTCTATCTTCCGCTTATTTGGAATAGCGATGACTCTCACTACCTAACCTTAATTTTCTTCTCCTCTCTATCCCCTCCTCTCACGAAGCCCCTTCCTCCCTCCTCCTCCTCTGTCATCGCTCCTTCCCTGACGTAACAAATGGTACAGAGAAAGGCTAAAGCGGGGGAATCCTTTGGTTTGTTTGGAAGTTGATTGCCGCCACCAAGACTAGGACGTCTGCACACAGAGAGATAGATAGATAGATAGATAGATAGATAGATAGATAGAGAGAGAGAGAGAGAGAGAGAGAGAGAGAGAGAGAGAGAGAGAGAGAGAGAGACTGTCAAACAGACACATGCATAGATAGAGAGAGATTGAATCCTCTTTGCCCCTTTGTTTTCCTCCATTCAGAACCCTGACGGCAACGAGAAATTGCCTCCGTGCGGAGAATCACGCAAACACTGAAGCTGTCTTGTACATATAGATCACCCCACGTCTGCCGTCTTACAGTCCACCAACACACACACACACACACACACGATAACTCCATCACTAACATCATAATAATCCAAACATAAGAAACCTCGCGTACTTGACTGCAGAACAACCAGGAGAAAATTCTTGCCGATCCTACCAAACGTAGTTGGAGACGAGCCAAAAACAATCAGGTTCCCAACACACGAATCTTTATGAAACATCACGATCCATACCCATCATCATCATATGAGCCGATAACGTAATGAATCACAAGGCATCCGTCAGCCACAAGATCAGAACAGTGATGACTGAAAGAATAAAGAGAAAGAAAACAAGAGTCAACACTGAACCCTCTGTCCTTCCTGCCACACAACCCGTCCTCTCCATGATGAAGAAATGCCAAAAACGCGCCACCCTCTAGACCTCACTTATGTAGAGGCCCCACGGTTGTAGATTCTCCCGGATATCTGTCATGACTCTTTGACCCGCAGTAAAACACATTCCCTAGGGGGGAATGTGTGTGTGTGTTGGTGGACCGCCATCATTTTCCTCCACACAGACATCCAGCCAGCCAGCCAGCCTCCAAACAGTCCTTCGTTATACAACGCCTTGCCTTCCCCTCCCTCCTGCGTAACTCATCGATGATCTCCGGAATGACTCCATCCTTCAGGAATCCACCGCCAATATATACCCCTGAGAAGTTCCCTCCCAACACGCCCTCTGACCCACGCCACCTACAGCCGCTCACTTCTCCACACGTTCTTGTTTCTGATCTCACGACGTCAAAGAAAGCTCACCCTCACCCCTCTCTCTCTCTCTCTCTCTCTCTCCCTTCCTTCCTTCCCCCCCAGCCGTGCAAAATCAACCAAGCTGCTGGCCAGACAGCTCAATGCAAAAGTAAAGACTGGCCAACAACAACAAAAAAGAGAGTCTTATCCCGTGGGCCGAGCCTGTTACCAAGAGCACCAACCCATCATCCACCCTGAAGTTGTTCTCAAGATGGAGTCCCCAAGGGATCTGTCTGTTCCATCCCTCACCCTCCTCATTCGTGACGACCTTTTTGCCACATCTTCGCCACGGGCAACCAACACACTTCGACAGTACATTCGAAACACAGAAAAGTTATCCCCCCCCCCCCGACAACACTACATGACAACCTCGCTGACGAAATCATTCGTAACTCATCTCACACAGGAAGGCCACGTGAGCTACATTCAGATATAAAAAGAGGAAAGAAATAATCACTAAACACAATATGTTATATGAGTCCAAAATCCTCCCCCCTCCTGTTTCACTTTTACAAAAAGCAGGAACAGAGAAGGTGGGGGGGGCCAAGTGAGGATTTTCCCTTTAAGACTCAGTCAGTCATCTGTTCTTGACGCCACCTCGCTGCTACTATATATATATATATATATATATATATATATATATATATATATATATATATATATATATATATATATATACGATAGCTCAAAGAGCGGTCAATTATGTAACAAGACATAGCATACCCCCATTTATGTCATTGTCCTCACAGCAAGCAATCTATCATTATCCTTATCATTACCCGTACCATCAATCATTACTCTAAATGGGATAGACCATCACGGTCTAATGCATATTGCCGGGATCATCTGGGATGGTCTTGCGGGAGGGTAGGGAAAGGGATCGTGCGCGCGTGTGTGTGTGTGTGTGTGGTGGCTAGGTGGTGGCTTGGTGGCTGGCTGCCTCGTGCGCGTGCGTGTGTGTGTGTGTGGGTGGTGGCTAGGTGGCGGCTGGCTGCCTCGTCTTGGTAATACGATCCGTCGCAGCGGGATCGTCTTGGTGACCGGCTCACTTGATCAACACACAAGCCAGCTGACATTGTTCTGCCAACTTCTCCCTCACCAAAGTACTTTTGTTTCGGTCGGTCACGTTGTTTCAATTAGTCTGGGTTGTAGATCCGAGGGTATGGGGGAGGGGGATGGATGGATGGATGGATTTTCGCGACTCCAGCGGCCATTCTGGTGCAGACCGTCCTACATAGAAAACGGGTTGTTTTCGTGGTACAGACCGTCATAGAGAACGGGTTGTTGTTTTCGTGGTACAGATCGTCATGGAGAACGGGTTGTTTTCGTGGTGCAGACAGTCCTATATAGAGAGAACGGGTTGTTTTCGCGGTGCAGACTGTCCTATATAGAGAGAATGGGTTGTTTTCGTGGTACAGACCGTCACAGAAAGCGGGATATTTTCTATTAGAAAATGACCTCCAGGTTCATAAGAATACAGAAAAACATGGCAATCATCTATATCATTTTGTGATTATTTCTTCGATAATCTTATGTATATATATATATATTGTCCTTTAGACAGTTTAAAGGTTCTGAAGAATCAGGGAATCTAAGTCCATGATTAAGAAAGGGTTTAGAACTTTAAGATGACCTACATTTCAAAAGGGCTTAGATAGTTTGGTACGTGTGGACAGCGATGTCATACATGGCCACAGTCACCACGTACAGTCCCTGCTGCCACGTACAGTCCTTGTTGTCACGTAGAGTCTTTGCTGTCACGTACAGTCCCCGCTGTCACGTACAGTCCTTTTTGTCACGTAGAGTCTTTGCTGCCACGTACAGTCCCTGCTGCCACGTACAGTCCTTGTTGTCACGTAGAGTCTTTGCTGTCACGTACAGTCCCCGCTGTCACGTACAGTCCTTGTTGTCACGTAGAGTCTTTGCTGTCACGTACAGTCCCTGCTGTCACGTACAGTCCTTGTTGTCACGTAGAGTCTTTGCTGTCACGTACAGTCCCTGCTGTCACGTACAGTCCTTGTTGTCACGTAGAGTCTTTGCTGTCACGTACAGTCCCCGCTGTCACGTACAGTCCTTTTTGTCACGTAGAGTCTTTGCTGCCACGTACAGTCCCTGCTGCCACGTACAGTCCTTGTTGTCACGTAGAGTCTTTGCTGTCACGTACAGTCCCTGCTGCCACGTACGGAGTCCATGTTGTCACGGATGGTCGCTGCTGCAACATATTGGTCACTTCCACCACGTCCTTGGTGTCACGCGTACAGTTCCCTCTGCCACGTACGGTCACTGCTGCCACGTACGGTCACTGCTGCCACGTACGGTCTCTGCCCTCACACACGGACCGTGCAGGATCGGGTCAAAGGTCAAGCCATCATGCCGTCGTGCTCAAAGAGTTAATAGGCGACAGGCGTTGGTCATATTTCACGAGCAGTTATATCAACTGTCACTCAACTACCATTTAACTGTTGCTCAAGTGTCATTTGATTGTCACACCCAATTGTCATTTGATTGTCACTCGAAGAGTCGTGGGCGCTTTTTGTATTCAGCTTCACACACTCTCTCTCTCTCTCTCTCTCTCTCTCTCTCTCTCTCTCTCTCTCTCTCTCTCTCTCTCTCTCTCTCTCTCTCTCTCTCTTTATTGCTCTTTTCCCCTCTATCGTCAAGGCTGCCATTTACCTCTCTGAATGAGGAATAAGAAACTAGCAGATTCCCCTCACAAGTAAAGAGGTAAAGGAGTACAATGAAAGAGCAAATAGAGAAGAAGAACACCGAGATGTCACCACCTCACCGAATCAATATCATGTCTGACATCGCCCATGGCTAACCATCCAGGCGATAAAAGAAAAGCTGTGGTCTTCCTGCGCGAGTCAGGCCTGACGCGCAGGGCGCAGCGGCGCTGTGACCGTGACTGTGGTCTTCGCCGAAGAAGAAGGCATCTTGAACTCCTGCCCATTCGAGGAGAACCTCTACGCCTGGTCCTTCAGCCTAGAGAGAGGTGTGGGGAGAGCACCCGGGAACCCCGCGGGAAGGAGAGAGAGAGAGAGAGAGAGAGAGAGAGAGAGAGAGAGAGAGAGAGAGAGAGAGAGAGAGAGTGACTCTGACGACATACGAAGCTGACGAGGGAAGACGTGGAGCCGGCTCCTGCTGGAGGAGGAGGAGGAGGAGGAAGAAGAAAAAGAGGAAGAGGAAGAGGAAGAGGAAGAGGTAGAGGAAGAGGAGGAGGAGGAGGAGGAGGAGGAGGAGGAGGAGGAGGAGGAGGAGGAGGGACGAACCGTTCGTTCGCAGGTCTATCGTCGACGTTGCGAACGAAGCGCCCTCCTAGCCGGCCGGCCGACCGACCGACCGGCCAAAAACAAAGGCCGTGAGAGAGGCTGTCGCGACGGCACCACTTAACACAGGCCTCCTGCGGGAGTCTCCTCCTCCTCCTCTGGCCACAAAGATACATATGCAAATAGCAACAAACCCTTTGGGTCGTTTCGAGGCTGTTTATGCCAAGAAGGCAAAATGCAAACTCAGGCTTCAGTATGACACGCTGGGACGCTATGTAAGATCTGCGAATTCGCTAGTGATGATGATTCCGACCATGATAACAACATACGTGCATGTTAACTCACCCTCGTACCTCACGTTCTCCATGTATTCGAGAGGAAGGATGACTCTTACAACTGGCAATGTTCTCCCATGATGTATCATATAACTCAAGGCAGATCCACAAGATGTTTGGGGACAATATAGAGGAAAAGTAAACGAGAAATGGTACGATAAATCATGTCTCTTGTAATGATATTATGTTGTTATAACCACCAGGAAATCCTCCCCTCTAGTTTTTACCTTTCAAAAAAAAATAATAACAGAGAGGCAGGGCCAAGTGAGGGTTTTCCCCTCTCAGGCTCAATCCACTGTTCTTAGCGCTACCTCACTAACGCGGGCGATGGCGAATACGTATGAAAATGAAGAAAAGAAAAAAAAGAAAAAAGAAATATATATATATATATATATATATATATATATATATATATATATATGTGTGTGTGTGTGTGTGTGTGTGTGTGTGTGTGTGTGTGTGTGTGGAGCAGCATATGATCAATACCCATCACAAACCCACAGATTCATAACAGTCATGAAATAACATCTCTGACACCAACATGTTCAGTGTTTCCTAACGCGGCGAACATTACCGTCAGACATATGAGTGACAGAAAGAAAAAAATATGAAAGGAAATTAAGTTTTCATATCTATATATATTTTCCTGTATTCATTTTTGTTCTACTGATATTCTAAAACTATAACTTTATCTCAAAGTCGCATCACATATTTTTCCAGCAATACTTTCTTTTAGAATTCATACAGCATTATAAAATGCTTGAGATCTGTTGATAAGGACGTGGATTATAGGATTATTAAGCTGCTTTGAGGCTTCAAGGAAAGGTTACATGGTTTTCCTTCACTATTTGTGTAAAAAGTGTGTCTAGTGGTGTGGAAAGGTTCCAGCCGGAGGCTGGCATATGTATTCATTATGGAGGTAATGAAGATAAAAAAAAGAGAATTCTCATAACATTTTACATATATGCAAATAACTAATATATCGAAAAGGAGAATTTCTTGTGTGCTCATTTGCACGTGCGTCATATAAACGAAACAATATTTTGTGTATTTTACCAACACAGATAAAGTATACTTTTATTCGTATGATGATCATAATGATAATCATAATTAATAATAATGATAACAATGATAACTGTAACTGCTAATAATAGCAATGATACTAATGCTACTACTACAAATAGTAAGAACAAAAATATTTATAATGATAATACTGAGCATTATGATCACCATCATCATCATTATCATCATCATCATCATCATCATCATTATCATCATCATCATCATCATCATTCTCCAGGGGAGGAGGAGAGGGTGCGTCTGTGTGCCCTCTGGTGGTGGATGAGGAACCCCAGGTCAAGTGAGGCTGACCTACTGGGGGGATCAGCAATAACCAATGACCATCGTCCTCATAACAACATAATGGGGTCACTAAAGTGAATTACAGTTTGGCTTTTGGTCTGTATTGGCAACAAAGAGCTTTGTACTGTTATCAGTATAACCACAAGATAGTGGGATCATATACTCAAGACATTGACTAAGGAGTGGGGTCTCATCACACTACCTTGCGGTACACCGGAGCGCGTACGGCCTCCTCAGCGAAGCAGGGAGCATCGAGTATATAACCTGGGAAGAACTATGACTCCGACCTTTCTTAAGAAGACACTGAGAACGTCCGTTCTAAGTTGATTCAGTCTGATGAGCAATCCTCCCGTTGACCACCCCCAGCCAGCAACTGTGATATAAGAAGCGTCCTCAGAGTTTACACCACCATCAAAGCTCTCTAGATCCATTGGTTGGTCATTTGCAGGACGCGTCTGACGTACATCTCCTCCCTACAAAGTTGAAATTGTCTATTGATAAATATCCATTCTTTTCCAGACGGTTTCGTAATTAAGACCTTTTTCAAAGATATTGACAACTGTTCGTAGCAAAGTAACAGGTTCTGTAGTTTTCTACTAATGTCTTTCGCTTCTTCGTGTGTGCGGCTGTAGCCTTCGTCGTCTTCCACACCGGCGTGGCCATGTTTGCTGTTCAGTGAAGGCTTGAGAGATGCCAGCAAGAGGGGCTACAAGTGGACGGGCGTATCATTTATAGATGTAGGGACTCACGCATTCTGGTCTCGGGGCTTTAGTATCATCAGTGTCACATGCAGCAGCTTTAGCTCTTCCTCTGGTAGCAGGAGGGAGCCATGGGGTGGTTGGTCCGGCTCAGGAACTTGAACTTTCTTGGCGAAATCATATGCAGGAAGATGGGCCTTCCTCACCGACACCGGTGGCTACAGAGCCGTCAAGTTGACTGAACGGTTGGGGGTTCATAGTCATCAGCCGCTCTCCCTTGCTGCTGCTGTTCGTGCCATCAGGCGCTGCTGGTCACCCACCCTCCCCATCTGTCGACTTACATGTCAAATCCTCTTGCCATGTGTCAACCGCCCACTTCTGCACTTGTTTTATCATTTTGAATTATTCATATAAGAACTTTTTGTTGTGAGTTGGTGTAATCTTGCAGGTATTCCCAGCTCACAACATTCCGTCAGCAACAACTTTGCATTGATCAGGGCTGATGTGACGGAGTCGTCTGGGAATAAGTTCCCTATGATGTATTTCTACCTAGGATGTGAGCTTTGTTTCAGCATGTATCATAACATTTGTCACTGTAATGGCTCATTACAGTCCTGGACGTGTTCATCCTGACCCCAGAGCCAGTAAGCAATAGCACCAGTGACCAATAGCAACATTTTACTCACTCCACTGGCAAGCCAGGGGCAACACTTAAGATGAAACCTATGTGTACGTATACTGAACACGATAGAACCTCCACCAGCGAGGCCTGGTGGTGGTGGTGGTAGTCATGTGTTCTACAAATATACACATATTACTATCCCCATGTGACATACTCGTATACCATTCCCATAACTGTTTGAGGATGCATTGCACTGTTACACGGTAATGTCACCTCAGTCTCTCCTGATCACCACTCACGTATCCATAGGAGGCACGTTTAAGTACCTGTCATGCCTCAGAGACCAGGGGGGACCTGTCCTCTCCTCCATCCCGGAAGCCTGCGGGATGTGGTCCACTGAAACCATTGCTGGTAATTCTTTGAATACCGTCACCATAAAAACCCGCTGGACACCTCCTCCTGATCCCTGACTCCTTCCCACTTAGCTCCTGTTGTCTCCCTGGGTTACAACATCTCTCGGCTCCTTCAGGTGTCGTCATCCAGTCCTGTCTGGTTCCCTGGCTACTATACACAGCATCGGGTCCCTCCGCGCTCTGCCGCCCGCGTAGGGAAGACTGTCTATATGGAAGGTTCACTTGACAAGTCCTCCAGCGTCTGATCTCGTCCAGACCTCATACCACAGCGTCGAGCATTGTCCGGTGTTTATACTCCCTGCATAATTCAGAAACTCATTGCTAACTTGTATGTTCTTTCCTTCATTATTCAGTAAACTGATCAGGTCTCCGTCAGAAAAGTCGCCTTTTTTTTTTTTTTTTTTCTCCTTGACTGAGATCTTGTTCAAACTTTCCTCTTGGCTCATGTTCTTCACTGAGACGGAAAAAAGAAAATCAACTCGGGGTTGTCTACTGGTCTGTCTTTCCTCATTTGTTATTCATTACGTAAACCCTTCCGTAGGGGGGGTCATATTTCCATCCACTTCCCGAGTTTGCGATCCGCCTTTGAGTCTCGCGTGTCGTCTGCCCTCCTCCACACCACTCACCATCAGGTCGTCTGAACTTCCATGCTCCTTTATTCATCTAAAATTCAAATTTATGCATGAAGGAGTCGGTTCAAGCCGCACCTGCCTCCCCCCCTCAACCTGGAGTGTGAAACCATTTTAGGCTTCCCTTCTGATGACGATGACTACTGCCCTAGCACCCAGCAGAGGTCTTCGTCCGCTTGATCGTGCGTTCACACGTATCTCTTTTTTTTTCCATGTATAGGATGGTCAGAAGAGGGGAAGAAGTGGTAGGACAGGGGGGTGTGGGGGAACGGATGGTCTGGGGATAGAAGAGAAGACTGAAGTGTGTATAGGTGTGTGGTGGTACGCTTTTCTCTTATGCCCTGTAAGAAGGTAGTGGGTTTGGGGGTGTGTGTGGAGGACCATCTGGAAGCGGGGTGTTTGGTGCCTTATTTATATAACTCCGGCAGACTGTATGTATGGACGGCGGAGGCGTGAGGTGGGGTAGGTATGGGGTTATGTATTCGTATTGCATTTTTTTTCGGCTTTTTGATGGAGATTCATCGAGCTAAGATAAACAGTATTCATTGTGTATATAGATGGATGGCCGGAGCCCCTCTCTCTCTCTCTCTCTCTCTCTCTCTCTCTCTCTCTCTCTCTCTCTCTCTCTCTCTCTCTCTCTCTCTCTCTCAAGTTCTCTCTTCATTTTTTCTGTTGCTTTAACCTCATTGCAATTGTTGTTTCAAAGAAACTCGTGATGATATTTCCTCATTGAGACCAAAATCTGTTGATGTATCTGACCCAGAAAGTATATGAGACCCAGATAAGGTATAAGTAATAGAAAGTATACTTTCCCAGTGGAGTATATTTGACCTTAGGAGTATATACGACCAGTGGAATGTACCTAAGCTGTTGGAGTATATCTAAAACGTGGAGTATATATATATATATATATATATATATATATATATATATATATATATATATATATATATATATATATATATATATATATATATATATATATATATATATGTATATATATATATATATATATATATATATATATATATATATATATATATATATATATATGACCTGTGGAGTATAGCTGACCTGTGGTGTATATCTGACCTGCATAGTATATATGACTCACAGTATTTCACAGGTAACACTTATAGAGAGACAAATGGGTTCTCATGTATCATCACTACCTTTGCTTTCAAGCAACACTCACCGTTGTAACCAGGGTCCATGTGAGACATCATCCCTACCATGTGAGACATCATCCCTACCATGTGAGACATCATCCCTACCTGCTGATATTCTTTTTTTCCTAGTAAACCTGCTCTTCATGTAGACTATTCATGTCAGCTTGCTAGTGTTGTACATCCGTTTCTAGTGTAAACCCCTCTCTTCTTGTAAACTCGCTTTTCTTGTAAACTTGCTCTTAATGTAAACCCACTCTTCTTGTAAACCCACTCTTCTAATAAACCCACTCTTCTCGTAAACCCACTCTTCTCGTAAACCCACTTTTCAGGTAAACCCACTCTTTCTGTAAGCTATCCCAATTTTTTTGGGGGGAATCCTTCTCTCCTTCTAAACCCCACTCCTCTTGTGAACCAGCTCTTCTTGTAAACCCAACTTTCATGTGAGCACAGTTCTCTTCTTGGCCTCCACCTAAGGTGCTAGTTACAACTAAGGGATCACCAGACACAATAAACAAACATCTCCAGCGACATTTAACGTCGTGTGTGTGTGTGACACACCCGATCATGTACCTTTACCCGTCATCTGAGAGGAGGGTCCTCCAGCAGGATATATCCTGACGCTCACACCTCCAGCAGCCAGTAGCAGTTTGTTCTCGTCAGCAACGAGGAGGAGGAGGAGGAGGAAGAGGGTGAGGGAGGGAGAGGTTATTATTGGTTATCAGCTCACTCGCCCCGACCCCGCTGACCAGCGGGAAATTTATCGATAATAATGGCAGACTTCTTGTCAGAATTAGACCTAGAGGTCAGTAGGCTCTCTCTCTCTCTCTCTCTCTCTCTCTCTCTCTCTCTCTCTCTCTCTCTACCAACGTGAGGAGGACCAGTGTGAGGGGTGGGTGGGTTCCGCTGGTGGCGATGGCGGCAGAGAAAAGGTCCCACATGATCCTGGAGGTGTTGGCAATGATGATGTACCTCAAGTGATGAAGATGACGTCCCATTCGTGTGGTGTTGCCCCTCTCCACCACACGTAGGATGGTCATGTTCCATGATGTTCTCATCTGTATGATGATGATGTCACACAACTATCATGGGTATGTCCCATACATATCCTGACGATATGCCATACATATCCTGATGATGTCATACATATCCTGATGGTATATCCTGATATTATGCCATACGTGTCCTGATGACATGCCATACATATCCTGATGACATCCTATACGTGTGGTGACAACTCACCTATACAACACCAACACATCTGACGTAATTCCTTAACGTCATACTGAGAAATGTCCCAAAGTTTCGATTCTTATGATGAGACACGTCAGCAGCTGGTCATGGGTGGAGGTCGATGATAAAGGCCGTCACTCGAGGGAGAGAGAGAGAGAGAGAGAGAGAGAGAGAGAGAGAGAGAGAGAGAGAGAGAGAGAGAGAGAGAGAGAGAGAGAGAGAGAGAGAGACACACACACACACACATACACACACACACACACACACAAGCGCGCTTATCTGTTCAAGCTTACCTATCAAGAGAGTCAACATGGGAGGCTTTCATCCCCAGCTTTCAACCCCAAAGAACAACACATCAGTCGAAGACAACCCCTTTTGTATGGCAGGCAACCTCGAGTTGAAGAGAGGTGAGCAAACAGGTTATTGAGGTTTACATGGGAGTTCCTGATGACATTTGTACAGGACGAAGTGGATTACGAATGTGGAGGATGATGCCAAGGACAACCTTGAAGTAATACCTGTACGCGTTCTTTCGTCGACTTATGGAAGGGTGAGGTTTGCTGTCCTGCAGAAGGCCGATACAGTATCGGGAAATAACGGAATGTCCTACGTCTCGTTTTCTTCTGAAAAGCGAAGTGATCTCTGAAAACGAACTACCAGTGTGTGATACGGATCGCCCAGGTCATAAATCTTAGGTCGTGTGAAGAAGAAAAAGAAAAGAAAGAAAAAGTGAAGACTCAGGATAGTTGTTGTTGGGTGGGGGGGGATGGAATATCTTTTGTGATCAGGCATTCCCACGCACGTCAGTCATCGCTAGCTCCTGGCACGGTGCCACACGACATTCCAGTTCCCGGGATAGTGCCACATGACACTCCCCTAGCACCACACACACACACACACACACACACACACACACACACACACACACATATATGTGTGTGTGTGTGTGTGTGTGTGGGTGTGTTCTATCTGCTTTGAGTTTGTAGATGGACATGACATTGGATGGAACCATTGTGACTGAAGTAAGCCCTAAGATGGGTCGTGGGTGCAATAAGGAGGGTGTGGAAAGAAAGGTCACTCTCTCTTTATGTCAGGGCAAAGCTGGATATATCTAATGGAACAGGAGTCCCGACGGTGTTGTATGGATGCGAGGCGATGGCCCAAGGATAAAGAAAGAAGTGCGGAAGGGAGTGGATGTGTCGGAAATTTGATGTTTGAAGACCTTATGTGGTGTGAGGAGGGTTGATCGAATAAGAAAGGGTTGGATAAGAGAGAGGAGTCTGGTAATAAGAAGAATATGATTATAAAAAAGATGAAGAACGCGTGCTGAAATGGTATGCACGAATGGAGAGGATGAGTGAAGAGAGGTTGATGAAGAGCATCTGCATGTCAGAAGTGGAGGGAATAAGTAGGAGGAGGAGACGGACGACGAACTAGAACGACGAAGAGAAAGATATTTTGATTGACCGGAGCCTGAACATGAAAGAAAGTGTGTGGCATATATGGAACGAGCGAACTGGAGTAAAAGGGGGGATACAGGGAAAGACGCCCTCTCCCCCGTTACATACAGGAAGAGAGACTGGACGAAACACGTAACTCTACCCGCGTTCTCTCCCATGCATCCCATCAAGCAGATGTCTTTAAGTGTACTGCAGCCACCTTCGTCGCCCTCTTGTATAACACAAAGTGAAGCATCAAAAGAAACCTGGGGAACTTGTTAAACTACCGTAAATCGTGACAAGGAGAGAAAAAAATGTTAGACGGGGATATTCTTCCTGGGGAAAAGTTTAGGAAGTTTTGGGATTAGATTTTCGCTGTTGCAATGTTCATTGCCGCTCTTTCCATGTTTTCTCTCTCTCTCTCTCTCTCTCTCTCTCTCTCTCTCTCTCTCTCTCTCTCTCTCTCTCTCTCTCTCTCTCTCTCTCTCTCCTCATACGTGTATCTGTGGTCCTTTCGCGCTAACTTATAAAGAGACTGATTTCATGAGCTGAGGTCCCGTATATTTTGCCTTGTTGTTCTTCTGAGGTTGAGAACGCAGGTAACTCTACCTTCACTGCTGCAGACCCACTTGTCTACTCTCGAAGCCTATGACGTCCAGGCTCTTGTATACGCTCACCCGTCTGTAATACCATCTGTAGTCTTGTTTCCCTGGCCTGAGGCCCAACCTCTTATAACTACCTTGACTCCAACAACATAGACATTAATCGTTGCTCCTTCTTTTCATGTCAGGCACAAACCGAAGTCCTCATACGAGGCCATGCCCTCACAGTGAGCGTGTATGGTCTTTGAATCATTTGGAACACCTGTTGTAAAAAGGTGCTTCAAGATTTTTCGATTCGTGGTTATAACTTGACGTTGACAGTCTTAATGACCCTAGAAGTCAATATAGAGGCCTAATGCCCAAATAACCAATTAACCAAACGAGCTTTAAATGGAAGAAGAAATGAGAAAAGGGGGAAAGAAAAATCATTTGCTTTCGGGGATGTCAAAATTGAAGGGAGTTAAAAGATTTTACGAAAAGATGAAGAGTTCCAGGCTTTAGCGGTAGAGGGGAAAGGCAAAAGACATTATGACGTCTGAACCACCACATATCCGATGGTAGGTTTGTTTAGTATGGATGTGAACTGTGATTATAACGTGTGATGCGATCTCGAGGAGGGGTTTGACTTCTCGATGCCTCCCCCCCCCCGCCCACCCTCATCTGTGTGGATGAAGACAGGATAGTAAAGTAGTGGGGTGAGGGCGTCGTATACACTGCTTGCCCTGAGGTGATCCACGACTCCCTCTACAGAGCTGCAGTCAAATCACGGGAAGTGAGAGACATCTCTGGAGATTCATCAACCAGAAGTGGCACTCGATGCCTCCGGAGATCCAGTTTTGTTCGTGAAGACAGAAAGGATTCTGACGGAGGGGAATCAACGCGAGCCTTTCCGAGGATGGTGCAACAGACACATGCGAGTCTCACTGGGACAAGGGTTAGAAACGAGAGCTTACATCTGTCTCTACCATCCACGTGCAGAGGCTGAGCGAGGAGACATTCTCTCCCCCGTTCCCTCCACGTGGAGCTCTTGCTCCGGCATCTGGTGAGCTGGGTAGGGCATCTTGAATCAGAGCAGCCAAGCCCTCGAGTATTTAATAATTTCTTCACGTTCTGAGCTGCCAACAAGAGGCGAGAGGTGGTCTTGTCTCTTGGGTTGAGGTTGCCAGGCTCTCATTGTCGCCTTCCTCCCGCGTCCTGTGGTATCCTCCCTCACTGGCGATGAATGTACAGCTCTCCCCCACCTCCTCCTTCGTGGTGGCGGGAGAGGGGTTAGAACCACAGTGGCTGTCAAGTTTCCACTTCCTAGCCAAATGCTTCACTTCTTCTCTTTATTTTTCTGCCTTACGCATTAATATGGATTGCTGGCATTCAGTCAACAACAACTGCAACAACAACAACAACAAAGTAAATATGTCTCTCCATCTTCCGCGTCACAACCGACAACACGTAACTCACACAACTTTTTAATACTAAGTTTCCTTGAGGAAGGACGCCTCCAGTTACGTAATCCTTCCTCAAGGCAAAATCCCGTTGTAGGTACTCGTAGGTAGGTGGGTAGGTACTCGTAGGTAGGTAGGAAGGGAGATAGGTACTGGTAAGTAGGTACTCGTAGGTAGGTAGGAAGGGAGGTAGGTACTGGTAAGTAGGTACTCGTAGGTAGGTAGGAAGGGAGGTAGGTACTGGTAGGTAGGTAGGTACTCGTAGGTAGGTAGGTAGGGAGGTCGGTACTGGTAGGTAGGTAGGTACTCGTAGGTAGGTAGGTAGGTAGGGAGGTAGATAGGTTTGCTCTACACATCCCTCATATACATTTTCTGTTTGTATTGCCACACCATTTACAATTGTAGATGATCCTCCGCTGGAATTACCATCATCGTCCCATCTTCCCCCATCATTTCTTGTATTTTGCGAGGCATTATGATCTCATCATACTCATGAGACGTATACTATT
>NC_092232.1:13836314-13841314 GCF_036320965.1 Panulirus ornatus
GGAGACAGAAGAGAACAGAGTCCACTGCTACTAATCTCTACCAAGATGATTCCCGGACTACGAGTCAAATCGTACCACAGCCGGACACACGACCTTGACCGATAATCTAATCCAGGTATTCAAAATCACCGGAGACTTTTTAACATTCGCGATCGAACTAGCTGTTTAAGACTACGTAGTTCTGTTTCTGTCTGTTAAGCTCCAAAAAAAGTAAATGAGAAAAAGACTTAGGCGTAAAAATCTCTGGTGAACTTAAGACCAAGTAAGCAGTGCACACAGAAGTAGGGAAAAGAGCGATTTAAAAATTCTTAGAATCAGAGATTACGGCATTAGATTTTAAGTTCAGAGTAATCATTCTTGCTCTTTACAGTTCATTAGCTCGTCCCCATCTTGGATATCGTCTTCAGTTTTGGTCAACCTACCTAGAAAAAAAAAAGGCAAAATGGAGAAAGTACAACGTCGAGCGACCAAGATGATATCTGAGCTGAGGGACACATTTTTCGTGCGCTTGGAAAAGAGAAGGTTAAGAGGGGATCAAATACAAGTATTCAAATCCATCAAAGCCTTTGATAATCTTGATCTATGACGTGACTTAAGATTTGATTTATCTGATTTCACCCGCAGTAATGGATGCAAACTCGTGGGCAAACGGTTTTACCTCGAGTGAAGCGAAGTACTTTTCCCTCAACAGGACTGTTAACGTACGTAACGATGATATGCCAATTAGAGTGGTTGAAAGCACTACTTAATGAATATACTTGATGAATATTTCAATCCAAGCCCATGACTAACATTATCAGCGTCTCGGTTACAATGACAATTTGTGGGTTATTCTATTCAGAATTATCTCTATACCCCTCTAACATCTACCTTTCTTAACCTTGAAGTTTCTGATGTCTCCCGTTATCACAAACAGCCTCAAAAAAAAAAGAACCCACTGGTCTGTTGATGTTTGAATGCCTTTTTATCATTACATAAAACAAGAGACGGGAAAACGAGGGATGAATACAAAAAGAGGAGGGGGAGGATGATACTTAGAGGGAGGCGTGTGCCATTCCTGACGTATAACTTGTAACTACATCACTACCATCATCACCACCATTATCGCCATCACTGGCACTACAATCACCGACACCATCATCACTCTCACCATCATCAACACGTCATCTCCATCTATTTTGGATGACGATGGACATATCTTTATCTCCCTCTCCCTCACCATCTGTTGTGGAGGGATGTTGTTGTTCAATGATCCAATTAGTGTCTAATGAGCGAACGGCCCGTGCGCAATCTCGGTGATTCTGATGAGGAAGGTGTTCACAATGGCCTGAGACTGATAATCATCACGAAGATGATGAGAATCATAACAAATTTAGATTCTACTGAACTGGTCTGCATCTCCTGCATGCCGTTGGCTGGACTAGAGACGCTGCGTGCGTGCTGTTTAGAAACTTTAATAAATCCTTAGATCAAATGTATCATCAGCACAGTATAGGATTCATGTATAGTATATCAATATACTGTCATATATATATATATATATATATATATATATATATATATATATATATATATACACTACACGAACAAGGTGCATATGAACGCGCACCTTCATAGAATATATATATATATATATATATATATATATATATATATATATATATATATATATATATATATATATATATATATATATATATATATATATATATATACATATATATATATATATATATATATATATATATATATATATATATATATATATATATATATATATATATATATATACATACAATTAACCAGACTCAAATCAATACTGTAAATCCTGGGAAGAATTTTGATTAGATATGGATATCTAGTTATACATGTAATTACACTTTTCTGGAGCAGATCTCATCATAATACCCACAGGATTGATTTCCCAAGAGGCTTATACGCTTCGAGGCTTATCATTAAGGTAATTTCCTACAGAGAGTTTGAGTCTACTTTTTCTTTTGTATATATGTATGTGTGTGTGTGTGTGCGTGTGTGTGTGTGTGTGTGTCTGTTGTGGGGACGTCTGTTTTCCTCTCTTGTAGAATATGGTCTGTGGATTGAATTATTTTAAGAAGGGATACACAGCTCTCTATCAACCCTCTGTGAGAGGAGCAGTGAATACAGGGGCTGGAAAGGGGAATTGTGAACACAGGGGGTGGAGCGGGGAACAGTGAACACAGGGGGTGGAGAGAGGAACAGTGAAGACAGGGGGTGGAGAGAGTAGTAGTGAACACAGCGGGTGGAGAGGAAGGAAACACAGGTGGTGGAGAAAGAACCAGTGAACACTGTCAGTGGAGAGAGGAGCAGTGAACAGAGTGGGTGGAGAGAGGAGCAGTGGACACAGTCAGTGGAAAGAGGAGTAGTGAACACAGTGGATGGGGCGAACACAGTGGGTGGAGAGAGGAAGTGAACACAGGTGGTGGAGAAAGAACCAGTGAACATAGTCAGTGGAGAGAGGAGCAGTGAACACAGTGGGTGGAGAGAGGAGCAGTGAACACAGTCAGTGGAGAGAGGAGCACTGAACACAGCGGGTGGGGAGAGGAGCACTGAACACAGTCAATGGAGAGAGGAGCAGTGAACACAGTCAGTGGAGAGAGGAGCACTGAACACAGCGGGTGGGGAGAGGAGCACTGAACACAGCGGGTGGAGAGAGGAGCAGTAAACACAGTCAGTGGAGAGAGGAGCAGTGAACACAGTGGGTGGAGAGAGGAGCAGTGAACACAGTCAGTGGAGAGAGGAGCACTGAACACAGCGGGTGGAGAGAGGAGCAGTGAACACAGTCAGTGGAGAGAGGAGCAGTGAACACAGCAGGTGGAGAGAGGAGCAGTAAAGGCAATGGGTGGAGAGAGATATTACAGGTATCTTACAAGGAAAGGACAAATACACACTCCCACGGAACCAATTTCCTCACAGACTTTTCCCCTGTGTAAGGTCTTTCGAGTACTCACCCACCCATAAAATGGCCAGGTATATACCTCCTCAGTGTGCCCCTGGGCTGGATGGTAGTATGTACTCTCTTGTTTCCTCACTGGCTGAAAAGGTCCCGGGTTTCTCTTCTTGGTCTCATGCCTTATTGCGCCACCTCTCTCGGTAAAGACGACCGTTGTAAGAGCCTCTTTTTTTTTTTTTTCAACGATTGCTCCATCGCTCTCTCGTTTCTGCTGTCTACGTAGTGTTAGAAACTCTCATTACCTCTAGATTTCGTTAACACTTAAGACATTATTTTTTCTTTCATAAATACATAACTGCTTTCCCGTCTTGGGTAAAGTCCTCTGGTGATCTCTCCACTTATCCTCCGCTCAGGGATTTGGGTCGGTCTTACATGGTTGGCCTCAACGTCTTGCAAAGAACATGTCAGAAGCCATTGCTCACTAAACCTCCGTTTTCTTTGGCTTTCTTTTCTGCTTCTCTTTGTTCACTGTGAGTAGCATTCCCCCTTCCAGTCATTCCATCGCCGTTTTCCTTGATGGAAAGGTCACTTCTCCCTCTTCTCCTTGCCTACAGCGAGCTCCTCAAGGGTTCTGTCCTATCGCCTACCCTTTCTCATCTCTCCTCGTATTACCCTCTCTCGTCAACGCTCACCCTACTCACTCACTTTTACGCTAGTGATTCCACTTTCCATACTTCAACCCACTTTCCCTTCCCCTCTCCTAACTACAATCATCGTTCTTGCTCCTGCGCTGAACACATTTCTTCTGTAATGTCAAACTGTACAATACTTCCGCATAGGTAAACAGTACCTTGGTCTAATTCATCAGTGCAAAAAGCTAATATCAACCCAGAAACCTTTTCTAAATCGCACTCGTATTCCACTATCAACGTTCAAAACACTGCACGACAACCCTACATCATGGATATCATCAAATCCGTCTCCCAATAGATGAAGAGCTTTGTATAAGGTGCCAGATTATAGGGAACAGTTATCCTATATCTACATGAGTCTCATTCGCTTACCGGTATGGAGGAACACTCATACATCAAGGGTGTGGGGGTGGTGGCGGGCTCTTCATCCCCTATCTCTCTCTCGTGGCTACAGAGGAATCAGAAACCCTTCCTGCCTTATCGATTCCCCTGCTATTGACTTCTCTTCGACCAAGTCCGCCTGGATGTTGGTGCCCTCCCCGCTCTTATGCTTGTAGGACAGGCCACTGTTTTCGTCAGCTGTCTTGCATGTAGCCCAACCGCTTCGGCCTGGGTCCCAACGTGACGGACGCTATTGGCTGCTGCCCTCCATAGTCTGTGTGTGGAGAACAAGCCACACGAAGCGGTCGCCATTATGATACCACTTTCCTTTCTTTGAACAAGAACGCCATAGCATTATCTTCCTTTTACTCGTCCTCCCCTCCTTCCTTCCCCCTCTTTACCATTAAGAATTCGGTCTACAAACTCTGACACAGCCATACTTAGGGAGGGGGGTGAGTATGTAGTTCTCCTTTTGCTATGTCGGCTGCTATTCAAAAGCACCAGTGAAGACAATGTAGCGCCGCTGATCACGACTTAGGTCATATGAACACAACAGAGCACAACGAAAGCCATGTAACACCATCAGAGGCAACACTGCACCTGGATGTGGAGTATAGCACCGGTGATCACAATATAGCACCAGTGACTGCGAACATATAGCACCAGTGATAACACTATAGCTATGGTGATCACAAGATAGCACTAATGAGAGAAATATAGTATCAGTGAAGACAATATAGCTATGTTGATCACAAGATAGCACTAATGAGAGTAATATAGCACCAGTGATAACACTATAGCTATGGTGATCACAGGATAGCACTAATGAGAGTAATATAGTATCAGTGAAGGCAATATAGCTATGGTGATCACAAGATAGCACTAATGAGAGTGATTTAGTATCAGTGAAGGCAATATAGCAGAGTAATTAATTCAGCATAGCGCCAGTGATCATAATATGGCAAGAGCGAGCTAACAGTAGCAAAACTGAACGCAAT